>NC_052254.1:15000-315000 GCF_013401445.1 Tripterygium wilfordii | reverse complement strand
TTCAAATTTGATGACTTACATACAAATTCAAGTTTGTATGAGTATTAGACATGTGATGGAGATAAATCCTTCATCCCTTATCTTGCTCTGCGTGCCGTAATTGCAACGAAAGTTGTCCAAGATTTTCAAATTCTTCATTGCCTAATTACCTCACTTTTTCAATTTCAAACACGTGATGGCTGAGAAGGAGAGAATTAAAGAAACAAAAAAAAATCCGATCCCCATAAATCTCTAGTGCTTTCCTACCCATATTTCTTGATTACTTTACTCTATTTTAGCAATATTTTTTACCTTAATTTATGTTAGAAACTAAAGATAATATTGTTGTATTTGTATTAATCAAATCTCTTGTGATTAAGAAATTGTTAATTCATTCGTTACTACATGAGTTATTGATGTTCGCAGAAAATTCTCCTATGCACACTTAGATTGCAAACTTAAAATGTGCACAATTTTTTAAGGGTGTAGATGAGTGAAATAACAAGTGAGGTAATTATTTTAGGTCTCACATGTTCCAAATTGATAATAAGTACGTATAATACAATTCCTAATTGGAATGACTTTTCATATGCGCAATCAATTATAGACGCTTGTTTTTCAAACATATCATATATATGACTTGTGTGCGCAATAAGAGAGAAAATAATGATGATTGAGGTCAATCGTCTTGAAAGTTTGTTGACTTTATTAATTGATTATCATTAATTACTTGCTTGTTATAATTCATGTGATTGCTTACCTTATTGGAAGGTAAGCCTTGCTACTCCAAACTTATGATTATGAGTTTATGACATCCTACATATCTTCCTTAATATATAGTGAAACCTCTCCATATAATAATATTCATACCTAATCAATTTTATTACCATGGAGAAATTATTACTTAATAGATAGAACTAAAAAATATAATTTATTAATTATAAAAATATTTTAAAAAATCGCCGTCATACCCCATTATAGAGGGGTGCCCGGGGTCTGCTGTAAAATTTTTACAGCAGCCCACACTGTAGTTTCAACCAACGGCCAGATGTAAACTAATTCAATCTGATGGCTGACATTTTAAAACCCAAAACTATCTTATTTTATTTTCTCTCACTAAACCCACACAGAGAGAGACGCTTTTCTTTCACAGATGAAGCTCTCATTGCAAAGCCTCTCAAACCCAGAAGAAATATATCAAGTTAATTGAAGACATGATGTATAGGGAGACAAAGAGATCTCCTTCTATTGGTGCACAACCTTAGATTGCAAATCTCCATTTTTGAGCACTCGAAAAACATAATTCTCAAACCAAAAACCAGAGATGATTTCCCAAATCGTTTAGGAAGTTCCAACAAATTATTGTTGAAGAAAATAAAAGAGAGAATGAGAGGTCTGGTTTAGTTTCCTTATCGATTTCTTGTCTCCACTCACTTGCAGATCTTCGTTTTTTGAGTGCCCAAGGAATATGATTTTGAGACCAAAAAGAGTTTGATTTCGCGATTACCTTGGATTACATGTCTCTCGTCTTCCCTTCATTTCTCTGTTAGTATCTCTTAGTTGCAATTCAATTTGATGAATGAAAGAAAGAATTTAAGAGAGAGAAAAAAAAATCAGAGAGTCAAACCGGAGAGAGATGTTTCATTTAATATTTCTAGGCTCTTGAAATCCTAGCCATTTGATTTAATCAGATCAAATCCATCCGTCCAATACAATTACAATGTGGTCTGCTGTAAAAATTTTACAGCAGACCCCGGGCACCCATTATAGAGAACTGCTCCCCGTAAGTGGTGGGTGGGTCCCAAGTAAGAAGCGATTCGATTCCTTGATCATCGTCGATTATATTACTTCCCAACGTGCCCGATTTTCCTTCCATCCCTTTAATTCCCCCACGTGCTCTAATTCCCCCAATAAATATTATTTTCTTCTTCTTTTTTTTCCTCCTCCTCCAACTCTTCTCTCTCTCTCCACAAAGAATATATGAAGTCTCACGCTCTCTTCCAACACCTCCTCCTGATCACAATACCCTTAACGTTTCTGAATTTTACAATATTGCCCTCAACATGCTCTCCTTCGACTGACGGTGACTTGTCTTTCTTCGATGTCAATTCTGCAAATCCAAACTCTGCCGTGAATTCGAAGCAACACAGGAATGGGACCTCAAAGGCTCCGGTGGTTGAGAAGGTTTTGTGGAGCCGGGCTTGGTCGGAGGAGGTGTTGGGCCTGGCCAGACGGCCCAAGACGGCGGATTGGGTGAAGGGAATTAGGAGGATAATTCACCAGAATCCGGAACTTGCTTTTGAAGAAATGGAGACCAGTCGGTTGGTACGACATGAGCTGGACCGGTTGGGGATCAGTTATAAGTATCCGTTGGCCAAAACGGGTATTCGGGCCTGGATCGGGACTGGTGGGCCTCCGTTTGTGGCCCTCCGGGCTGACATGGATGCACTCCCAATACAGGTTTCATTCAGTCACATGCATACATACATACATATATACATACATGTGATTTTGTGACAAAAGCTGAAATTGCTTTTTGTGTTTTGGTTTTTAAGGTCAAAGTTTATGACAACTTTGACTACAATTGCATGTGAAAACTTTGTTGATCACTAGCCATTAGGATTTTTTAGGCTACTAAGATAAAAAGATAATTTTTAACACGTGTAGGGATGTTAATACAACAAATCTCAGGTGATTAATTTGATCTAATATGTAACTAGAGAGTACGAATGTGTCATCTACATGAATCTGATATGGAAGTGACGTAGCTGAGTTTTCGAGATGCAAAATTATTAAAGACTGTTTAAATTGAATTGAATTAAAATGTGATGTGTGTTGTGTAGGAAGCAGTAGAATGGGAGTACAAAAGCAAAGTAGCAGGAAAAATGCATGCATGTGGACACGACGCACACGTTGCGATGCTTATGGGTGCTGCCAACATCTTGAAATCTCGCGAACACCTCTTGAAGGTATGTATACCAGTTAAACCCATATATATTTGCATCTCCCATTAAATACATGTTTGAGTTTCTTGAATAATAATTTTGCTTTGTCGTCATCTTTGGATAATTATTTTTGTTTCTGATGCCTTATTGCCCTAAGCATAACTAAAATATACTAGAGTAGACAGGTCCAAGGTTCGAGCCCCTAAAGGGCTACTGGAGGCTTACATGGTCGTTAACTTCAGGACCCGTAGGATTAGTCGAGGTGCGCGTAAAGCTGGCCCGGACACCCACGATAATCAAAAAAAAAATATACTAGAGTAGCAACTGCCTTGTTTACCCATAAACATTTATATATATATATATATAGCTAGCATAAAGTGAAGTAATGGCATTGGGGCTATGAGATTCCATGTCATGTAATCGTCAGGCTTGATCGAATTAAAGAATCTTTTACTGTTTTTCTGACTTATTTATTCTCTTGACACAGTATGGGTTGTCATTTAATTGGTTTGTGATGTGTTTGAGAGCATCAAGAAAGAGACAAATGCACAAGAACATGATTTATTTATATAAACGTTTGTCACACCAACTTTGATGTGTAATTGGGACCTAACTAACCAGGGCCCCTTCCCATGTGGAGTGGTTTAGGGGAAACTCTGGCATTTCTTGGAGAATAACACTTCATTTGGAAGATTCTGCTATAATAGGGGATATAATAATAAGTACTACTAAATAGACAGAAAACCTAACCCCTCTTTCAAAAGTTGAGGTTGTCAGAGGCATCACTAATGACAGATAAGATTAGACCAAATCCTACACAGATGAAATGAGGTTTTTATAACTCTTCCACAGAAATGGGTCCTAAAGTCCACAAGAACAAGAAAATCCCATGAAAAATACTCCCAACTAGTTTGACTGAAACTTCCTAGTTGATTTACCGCAATTACAGGGGACTGTAATATTGCTGTTTCAGCCAGCAGAGGAAGCGGGGAACGGAGCGAGAAGAATGATTGAAGATGGAGCTCTGGAGAATGTAGAGGCCATCTTTGCACTACATGTATCCCATGAACGTCGTACAGGCATCATTGGATCAAGGCCTGGTCCTATACTTGCCGGATGCGGGTTCTTCAGGGCAGTTATCAGCCGGGACCGTCCCCGCTGCTTTGAACCCCTGTTGGCTGCCTCCACTGCTGTCATTAGCTTGCAGGGCATTGTTTCCCGCGAAGCCAATCCTTTGGACTCGCAGGTCGTGTCAGTAACATCGTTCAACGGAGGTAATAATCTCGACACAATGCCAGACAGTGTGGTTCTTGCTGGTACCTTAAGGGCTTTCTCCAAGGAAAGCTTCCATCAGCTTATGAAGCGAATTGAAGAGGTGATTGTCGGTCAGGCGAGCGTGTTCAGATGCTCAGCGACTGTCGACTTCTTTGAGACACAGAACAAGATTTATCCACCGACTGTCAACGATGAGCGAATGTACGAGCATGTCAGGAAGGTCGCCATTGATTTGCTAGGTTCGTCGAGTTTCCAGGCCGTGCCTAAGATGATGGGTGCTGAGGACTTCTCCTTTTACTCTCAAGTGATACCTGCAGCTTTCTTCTTCATTGGTATAAGAAATGAGACCTTGGGTTCCATACAGACAGGCCACTCGCCGTATTTTATGATCGACGAAGATGCTCTTCCTATAGGAGCTGCAACTCATGCAACTATTGCAGAAAGATATCTTATTGAGCATGGTTGATTTGGCATCTCGCAATCTGCAGAATTTGATCGCTACGAGGGCGTATAAAAGTTTTAGAGCACAAGAGGAATTTCCTCTTCACCAGTGTACATGCTAGGGTAGATATTGTTCTGATTTACGTAAATTTGAAAAGATCTGGTTCAACAACAGAATGGCTATGCACTTCCCACCATTTCCCTAAACCTGCAACCCAAAACAATTCTCAACTTCAGATGTAAAACGTTTCTGGCTATGGTATTGCTATCTTCGTAAACGAATAAGAATCCCCTAACCATATATTCTTGCATTGCATTGCATTGCATTGCATATATTCTGGCTTATGGTATTGATGATCAAATGAGCTAAGAACAGTTCCCTGATCAATGAACTTACCACCTGGAAGATGACATGCAGTGATAGAGGGAGAAGAAACCTACATATCATCCCCATGACTACTACTTGGACCCCCTGGCTGGAGAGGAACAGCAGGGTCTTCAAACAATGTAGCCCAGACACTGCCATTGAAAATTGGCTTGCTACTATGAAATTTTGATTTGGATTCATGTAACAGTCCTCAAAACTTTTCGAGCCAAATTCTAATGTTACATGAATTGAGCAGAAAAAGTTTACAAAGGGAGGACCACAAATCAACACAACGACCATATCAATGGTCAATTCCAGCTTTATTCTACAATTTTCTCATGTCACATACATAGGCAAAAAGAAAAGGATTAAAAAAAGGTAAGAAATCACCCAGGTTGCCCATAATTAACAAATTGCCGAATGGTCAAACATGTCTCACCTCTTCTCACCACATAAACATCTACCAGCCTGCAGGGCAAAGTATGTGAGGATGATGTCAGCACCAGCCCTCCGGAGACACATCAGTGATTCCATCATCACTCTTTCTTCATCAATCATTTTGAGCGCCCCACCTGCCTTGATCATGGAGTATTCGCCTGAAACCTGGATAAATGAAATCCAATACGTATAGAAACAGTCGAGACAAACCGAATACAAAGCCAGTAACGCCAGAAAACCAAAAACCATTGAAATCCAACAGAAGTTAGGGGGCATCCACCCAAAAACCATTGCCTTTTTACTAGAGGAAATGTTATTTTGTTCATGCAGCACTTTTTCCCTCCTGACAACAGTTAATGCCAGAAAAAGTTTCAGAAGAGAGAGAGAGGGTAATCAGTAGCATAGGATAAATAGCATGATTTTGGAGAGTACCTGATATGCAGCAATTGGCAAAGGAGATTTATCCCTGAGAAGCCTTATGATATCCAAATAAGGAAGACCAGGTTTGACCTGTTGACCAAGTAAAGCATGAGAGGTTCAATTGTTGACAACAATGGCATAAAATTCCAAGAAAAGCAACACCAACCAAAATGATATCAGCTCCTTCAGATTCATCTTCATGGGCCTCAACCAGTGCTTCTCTGTAGTTTGCGGGGTTCATCTGATAACTGTTGTTTACCAAGCCAAGTTAATGCCCAAAGGCAAACATGTTAAGAAACATTAACCAAAGATTCAAAATTTAACTAACGATTTACGTTTTTTTGTCTCCAAAGCGTGGGTTTGAGTCCAATGCTTCTCGAAATGGACCATAAAATGCACTTGCATACCTGTTCATAAAATAAAAGACAGGCTGGCATGTTAAATGCTATCACATTGCCCCGACCCAGAAAAATGACTTCGCAATTGGCATCTATCAACACTAGCAAGTATTGAGATCCCAACAATGGCATATATACAATTCAGTCAAGAAATACGCTAGATAGGGTAGTGCATGGGGTGATATGAAAAGTTGTACATGGGGAAGTATATGAAAAAAGTTGTAAATTAGAAGGGAGTGTCGGGACATGAATCGGAGATTCGGAGACGACCTGAATTATCCAACAGAAATTTAGTCTCTTAACAAATAAAATAATGGATCCGACAGTGAGAGAGAGAGAGAGAGAGAGAGAGAGAGAGAGAGAGAGCGCGTGTGAAATGGAGTTAAATATTCATCAAGTTCGGAGGATACAGCCATGACTCACATCAAACTAATAAGCCAATGCAATATTTACTGGACTCATATCTCACTAAATGAACAGAGCATAATGAGACATTAGAAGACTCTGCGAGTAAAGAATGATCATAAGAGCATAATGGGACGTTAAGACTTCAAGGAGTCTGCTCTGTGTTTCACTCCCTCCCTCTCGCCCTCTCTATACCCACAACATATAGAACATAGTGGAGAAAATTTTGAAATTAATCAACTTACTTGGCCGTATAGGACATGATGGAAACATGCTGAAAACCTGCAGCATCAAGAGCAGCCCGAATTGCTCCTACTCGACCATCCATCATGTCACTAGGACTAACAACATCTGCACCAGCTCGTGCCTGTCATGAAAGTAACACCATCAACCATAAAAAACCAGTAAGATCAAAGACTTGATGAAAACGAAAACGTCGCATATCTGAAAAAACACACACACCAATGCACAAATATTTGTTGATTAAAGGTGCAAGATATCATCTCCCCAGTGTTTGACCACTATTGAAATTTGATATAATTTGCTAACCTAGTGAAAACAACTATACCCCCTCATTTCTTTTTTAACCCCCTCCCCCACCGACTAGGGATAGAGGAGAAGAAACCAAGAAATACTAGCCAAGTGGAGGTCAGCAAACCCTGTTAACCTTACGATAATATATTCAGAATCCAATTCAAGTATCTGATCTGGGGGAAGTTGTGAATTTTAATTGTGGAAATGCATAATTACCTGAGAAACAGCTTGTTTACATAATTGATGAACTGTCTCATCATTCATTATGACTCCTGTAGGACAACATAAGGAATGGAATTCAGTGAGAAATGCGATTTTTTCGCAAAGTTCAGATTATGCAGTATCCTGAAGAAAAAAAAATGGTGCTTCAGCGTCGTTATGCTATAATTTTGAACAAGCAAGCACACTTATTTTCTTAGCCCAATGATAAAACTCATTCCAGCTACAAGTCTTAAATTTGGCCATCTAAGTTGATGTGGCCAACCTCTGTTTTTCGAAGCGAGATATTTCATCTTCTAGTTTTTCTTTGGCTGATTATAATTTTAACACCTGACCAGTAATTTACCCACGTCATTTAACATCATCAACCCCAGGAAGCTTCTACTGTGGGAAACCCCCTGCTAAAACCACCTATATGACTTAAGAGCAACTATTTGACAATGAAATGAAATAAACCTAAATTAATATTAGAATGTAAATTTTCATGTAACAAATTATCCTCACGATCTTGGATCACAGAGCACACATGTTTACGGGTACAAAGAACATTTGCCCAATAATAGAATGATTTACCATACTTTTCTTTGAAGTTTAAACATGATAAAAAGAAGTAGAACTTGCTTAACTTACCATCTTCTCTCACAATACCATCATGCCCATCAGAGGAATATGGATCCAAAGCAACGTCGGTGTAGATAACCTATCGAAAGAGAAATTGAAGATTACAAAATAAGTCACATTTCCACAATGGGACCCTTTCTCTCAAAGGCAAGCAATTTAAATAGTAATTGTTGGACTTACAAGATCAGGATATTTGTCCTTGAGCAGCTGTATCGCTCGAGGGACTAATCCATTGTCATTATACGCTTCATCTCCTGTGGGAGACTAACAAACCAAAACAAATCACATGACATCATCCTAGGAAAGGGAAGAGTAGATTTTGATGCAGATCAAACACCTTCAAAGCATCTGGAACTTTTGGGAAGAGTACCACACTGTTGACACCAACATCCCTAGCCTTTGCAACCTGCATGGGAAAAACATATCCAAATTATTCTGCAGTATGCTAAAAGGATTTTATATTTGTATAGGGAATGTTAAAATCTTTAAATAGGATGCTGCAGTATGCAATCCTTCTTTCCAGCCATTGCACAAAGTTCCAAATATTGAGTTTTCAAGAGACTCAACTCATACCATTTCCATTCCTCATCCAAGAACCAGTTTAGTTAAAAGCTTTACAGATTCAACACCTCAACCTCCTCTATGCGACAATCCAAGGTTGCTTCACAAACTTCCATTCTTCCAAGTCCCATCTCCATACATTAAACTCATACCAATTCATTATCCCAGAAACAGCTGAGTTAAAAGCTTCAACACCTCAACAGCTAAAGGGTGTTCAACAAACTTAATTTTGCCGACTCTCATCGCCGTTCAGCATTAAATAACCCCATAGAAATCCATTTCAGACATTCTCCAAACTTTTAATTACCTCAACCGACAATGGAAAAGTGACTTGTAGCTTATGAGTACATTTGAAAGGGTACTTTCTAAAACTTTTCTATCTTGCCGCTCTTCTCTTGATTCTTGAAACCCTCCACAATGGCTTCCATATATGCACATTAAACCTTCCCGCAATTTGAAGTCCCAAGTAAACCATTGAAAAGACCCAACACCACATACGAAAACCCTTGTCAAAGAAGTTATGTCAAAATCACTTCCTACAGAAATCAATTCACACTCTGAGATGGTTGAGTGGAGAAACATCATAATGATCAAATATTAAGCTTCTAGAAACACCATAATGATTGAGTGGAGAAACACTACTTCGCAACATTTTATGTTCATCGAGTTCAAGACTACCAGCTACCTGATGCAGACTGCAGAGTCTCTGAACCTTTTTGATAAATAAAAGCTTAATTGCAAGTAACTTAATCAATGGATGACACATATGTTGAGTAGATCCAACTCACCTCTTCAACAAGCCCATGCCTCCACCCCAGCCGATAACATCCAGGCATAGCTCCAATAGGTGTATCTTCTTGACCTACAAAGTCACAAGTCATAGAAAATATCTTTTATCACGTAAATTAAGGCAGTACGTACAAACTAACAACGGAGACAGTGAGAGAATTTCTAGATAATAGGAATCATAAAGAAGAGAGATGCATGAGAAATGACCCTAACAATAACAATACCCACCTTCATGAATGAAAAGTGGATAGACAAAATTTGCAGGTGATAAATTAGTTTCCTGGAATGATGCTCTCATTGCAGGTGACTTGCGATTACGTCGGGGGCGCCGACTTAGTGGCTGATAATATCCAACATCAGAAAGCAAACTAACAATGAGAATGCACCAGTACCAACAAAATAATTCGATAACAAATCAACTTAAGAGCCCTGGAGCTTAAACACCTCAACAAATACACATAAAACATATGATAAAGAACAATAAAACCAAGATTTGGCAGTCAAGCTGATGATTGCCAGTGCTAAATTCAACAGGTAAACATAAAGATCTCTAATTTCCAAATGCAGATAAAAGTGGCTAGAACGCAACAATTACCAGAGTCAAATTAGATTCCGTCATTTCAATTAAAAGGAAAGCACAATAAACTCACAAGTGAAGGGACCTCAGGTGTTCCAGCTGGGGCAGCTGGCTTCGGCGGCACAGGCGGTGCTTCAGGCACGTTACCAGCCACAACGGCAGCCTCACATTCGGCATCACTCAATCCTATCTTCTTCGTCACTGCATCGCGCGAATCGCTAGCTCTCACCGCAAAAATTCGCCGTGATTGACGACCACGCGCCGCCATTGCTTGAATCCCCAAAATGCCACTTAATTTTACATCGACTACAGTCGGTAAAGGTCCAACAGGTCTGAGGCCATAGAACCTCTTGCAATCTAAAGAGTTGATTGCCGCGAAATCACAGGGCGTATTAAAAACTATCGATGCCATGTCTCCTTATCTGAATCGATTCTGAGTACGACGGAATCCAGTTGATGGTGGTTGAAGGTGTGGATAACCCGCGTAGCCTTTTGAGTTTTGACCGTGAACGACACTCGAACTCCCTTTCTCGGCCTGGGCTTCCTAACGGGCTTCAAGCTCTGTACGCATAATGAGATGGGCCGGGCTGGTCTGGGCCATTCAGATAAGTATTGTGGATTTAAAATGGAAAAGGCCCAGGGACCTGAAAAATTATAATTGTTTTCTTATTTATGTAGAGAAAAAAATACATTTTCTTAACTTTTCCCTCTCGAACTTCCCACCTGAGTTTATCCCACAAAATAACATTTGATTCTAACCAGAATAAGTTGGAAAATTGACCTGCACTAAACAAGACATGAGGCATACATAAACCGAATATCTAATTCCCATACGAGAAATAGAAGACACCATTGTGAAGTTTATCTACTTTGAATCACTAAGAGCGTTTATCAGTACCGACATTTTGAGCAAATGTTACATTGTTACGACTTTGCAGCCGCGACTAGGGCAGACCGGGCTTGTGTAAAAGATGCAATAAGTGATCCAAGCTGCAGCTTATCATTGCACCCAAGACTCAACCTATACCTGCACAACATAAAAGTGTTATGCTGGTGCGCAGATAGGGCATGTTTCCACTCAAAGCCGAGTCCAGATAGCAGACCGTAATCCAAATTAAAGCTTCTTTGCTAATAATACTTGTAATAGAATTCTCAAATAAGGAAGAACAAAAGGACACACAGCCAAAAAAAAAAAAAAAAAAAACACCCTGAAATTTTAAAGCAGAATAAAAATAATCCTTTTATCAACTAGATCATGTTGGAGATCTACGAATTAGTGATCCGGGGCTGGGCGTTCCCAATGGTTAGTAATCGCTCCTTTACATTGTACAAGGTGAAAGGTTTGATTCCCCACCCCGCCACCCCACCAAAGAAAAGAAAAGAAAAAACATATTACAAATCAAAAGTTACTAAATTTTCTTCTCACTTGTATATGTGTCCATCTACGGTAAGATTATCATGCACCTGTTACTTAAGTTCCTTTATCACATATGATTTTGAAGACTATGGCCAAGCTATTCATGTAATCATAAAAAGGATAAAAAGTAGAGCAACAGATAGACACATACTCTATGTCAGCCAAATCATTGATCAACTGAACTCGAACATTTGACGGCATCTTAATTTTAAAAACAAACCTGTCACATAAAGGCAACAGAGTTAATATTAAACAACAAAACTTTTGTGAAGAAGACATCTTAACTGTGCATAGCACTTACATTGTCACTTCTCTCACTATATCTACCAAGGCCAATCCTTTCCTTGCCTTGATTTCTGAGGTTCCTGAGTTCATCAAAAACGGAATAAGTATTATGAAGGAAATCAGTATAATGAACAGCAACAATCAAACAAAAAATGATCAGGGTAAATATATACGCTTGAAACTCTCTGAAAATGATTCGTTCAGAAGCCAGTAAGATATTTGCTCTATGTCTTTGGGCAATGGGTTTCCAGTACATAGGTATACTGCTTCTTCTGTAATCTGCTGAGAAGCCATGTGTGTCGACTGCAGTAATCAGCAAAGTAAAGACATGGCTCAGATTCACTCGAGGCAACAATTGGATTAACACAAGGACATCAAAGACTAGAGTCAGATATGACAAACATTATTCCCAGATCAGATAAATTTAACAAAGGAGGAGGATAACTTTTACAAAAACAAAAATATTCCAAGGAAAAGTGAGAGACTGAAGCACTATCCAGCTCAATAAGATGTGGATAATATGTTTTGTTTAGCTTATCTTAGTCAACAACCAACAACCATCTGCATTACAAAGTCAAGACAGAGGAACTGAAACCTAGTCCCCCAAGTTCAATGTCAAAAAGAAACAGAGTCACCAACATTTACTAGATGATTATAACATTAGATGGGAGTACATGAAGAAGCTGAAACCAAGTTTGGGATGACAGCTGAAAAAGCAAAGATAAAAAAATGTGCCTACAGGCAGTAGCACACCCGGGTGAGACTTTACGGATACAAATAGGCCACCCCAAAATTTTGGAATTAAGGCGTCTTGGACTGATTGATTAATTAGTGTTGAAAATAGCATTTACATGTACCCTCTCAGCTTGTTCCTATGGCATTCTACCCATCACATCCCCAGTTAACAGAATTCAACAAAATTTTTAAACATGGGAAACCAAGAGCTTTGCAGGTAAACCCGGCAATTGAACGTGGCCTCAATCCAATCATTAGGAAAATCATGGGTTGTGTCTTTCTACAGAGACTCAGACAAGGGTCTCTCTCATTTGGAAGAGTTTACCCTCGCAACCTCATGCGCACCCTGGGGGACTACCAAATTCACAAAAATAAAATAACCATCCATTTCTTTTATCCTTCAAAATTTATTGGTTAAACCAAACCACCACTTCACCCCCAGCACCTGAGCTCAAACAGCAAAGCAGAAAATGGTAGACTTTCAATTTCTATAACTATGGCTCCATCCCCAACTCAACACCATAAATACTGGTAAATAAATAACTAAACAGCACAACTATCATGGAACAAAAGATATTCCAGGCAATAGAGAAATTGTGATGGATTTTGAATTTTGATGCCCTTCAATCTTCTGTACCTCCCATTCCTCATAATTTCAGTGTAAATGCTCATTGCTTAAAAATCACTTTCCCGTCCATGATTCAAATTTCACATATGATGACATGGCTAACATCCAAACCTTTAGATGCAGAATTGTAAAGAATTGGATGGAAGGGGCAAAAAATGTAGAGGATTCAATCCAATTGTGATTGGCCATAATTCAGTAAAAAAAATGTAGAACAATGATAATAACCACTAAGAACTCAGAACCAATAACTGCAGCATTAGGTACCCTGTAACTGGTGAATATTGTCATAAAGTACCACTTTCGTAACACCAATATGAGTAAGCAAACTTCAAACCTGCAAAATGTTCAGTGCCTTCCTCATGTCTCCATTGCTAAGCCGGACAACTGCTGCCAAGCCACTCTCAGATACATCAAGCCTAGTGCAATGCAGAAAGAATAAGTACCAATAGTTTGTGACTCATTAGTCATTAGCCAAGCTACAAAGCTATAGTTACAGGAAGACAACTATAGTCCAATTTTCATCAATAATTTGTAGATCTAGAGAAAAACAAAACCAGAAAAAAGCCACCATAGCGAGCAGGCAAAGTTCATCCATATTAACTCAAACCATTGTGATGCTGTTACCGCATGAGTAGTACAACGATTCTCTTGCCAAAGTCCTCCTCTACCAATCTCCAAAGCTTAATTTGCCTCTTCCAAAGTAAGGCCCCAATTTATTTTTACTTTTTAAAAATGTGCAAGTAACTCTCAATTTTCAAACTTTTCATGAAGTGTGCAAACATAATATACTCTTCTCCTTCAGCAAGCCAAACATAAAGAGCAGCAGCCAGCGGGTAAGCTAGGTAAAAGAACCATATTTGACTGCAATATGCTTAACACAAGCTAAGCTGCATCATTCAATTACCAAATTACGTGTGCTTTCAAAGACACAAGAAAACAATTAAATATGCAGCGAATTCCAGTTCAAACATATGAGGTTGTCAAATGTGTTAGACTAACATCATATAAAAGACAAAAAGGCACCAAACAAATTCAAAGAAAATTCATCCCACCATAAAGATAAACAACCATATCCAAAGGTAAGAAAGAAGAGAAACATGGCGGAAAAAGACTCACCTCTCCTCCGTAATGACATGTTTGAGTCTCTCAGTAACATGAATAGGGTCAAGAGGAGCAAAACGAAATCTTGTGCATCTAGACTGCAAAGCTGGAATGATCTTGTTGACATGATTACAGATAAGTGCAAACCTAGT
Source organism: Tripterygium wilfordii (assembly GCF_013401445.1). Lineage (NCBI taxonomy): Eukaryota > Viridiplantae > Streptophyta > Magnoliopsida > Celastrales > Celastraceae > Tripterygium > Tripterygium wilfordii. Next base: position 300,713 of record NC_052254.1, on the reverse strand, counting down.
ATTCTTTGTGTACTTTTCGATCACTGGACCAGTGTGCCAATTTGTATAAGATAGGAGTCAATAGAGCTGAAAGAGAAGGGGGATGGGAGAAAGAGAAAGGATAAATGGTACCTCTACGCAATGCAAATTGTGCGTCCTTGGTCATGGCATCTGACTCATCTAATAAAACCAACTTTACAGATGACTTAACGCTGTAAAGACAAAAAAGAGCTATACTGTTACTAGCAAAATCAACTGCCAGTTATACGAAACTTGTCGAATCGGAATGCAAGTAACATTAAATATTTGAATATGTACAGTGAAAATTCAGATTTCCTTGAATAAACAGACGTACAATGGTTAAGTGAAGGTTCAAATTTCCTTCTATGGCCCTGTTGAATGTAATGAAAGGAGTACTATAAGTACCATCCAAACTGGAGCACAGTCTATCATCCTAGGAGGAGGATCAAACTCATGTTTATTCCAGGGCCACACTAAGGTTGGCATGTAAGTTACATGAGACAGTACAAACATGAACACTTGCCATGGCTCATAGACAACTTACGCCATTATGAAGCATTGTACAGAGTATGGAGTGCTGAGCTCCAAGCTAGTAAAACAATGTCAATCATGGGCAATTGGGTACAAACATTAAAAACAAAGAACACAAAGAGACAGAGGGCACAGATTTTATGCACACGACAACAGAATGCTCACACGTAATTAAAGATTACCCAAATGAGAAACTCTGAGTGCTAGCAAAATCCTGAATCTGTTGCCGCACAACATCAATTCCCCTGTCGTCTGATGCATTCATCTCCAGTATCATATTATGGTACTGAGGTCCATAAAGCTTACGTGCCACAGCAAGAATAGTTGATGTTTTACCCGTTCCAGGAGGTCCATATAATAAGAGATGAGGCAATCTGTTCTCGCTAGTCAGCTTATCAACTATTTTTCAAAGGAGAGGAAAAAAAAAACAATATTAGAAATAGAAAATGGGATATGCACCAAACCAATCTAAGAAAATAGAAACAGCCAAACAAACTCAAAGAGGCTTCAGTTCAAATTCCTTTACTCTTTGTTTCCTTTGTTGTGATTGACCGATAAAAACAGATCATATCAGCAACCTAGCACTGATATTAAAGATTACCAGTCTTAATTTGAACATTCTAATATTTCAAAATTCAAAATTTCCAACCAAAGACTGATTTTCCAAAACTTGAATTATACTAAATCTAGTATGGCTCTACACTCCATCAAAACCCTTAAAACAGAAGCAGCATCCTGAGGAGAAATTTATAAACCGTAATCCAATACCTTCCACTACTGTTCTGTTCTTTTATCAATAACTACAGTTTCTCGAAAAACAACCAGAAATTTTTGACCATATCTTAGAAACAAAAAGTTAAATAAAAAATGCATGAACCCTAAGGAGAGAGGTCAGGAGCAATAGATGATTACTAGTGTCGATTATATCGCGATGGGCGGCAACATCGGCGAGTGACTGAGGACGGTACTTCTCGACCCACAGAGTAGCTTTGGGGACTGGTGGTGGTGGGGTGCCTGGTACGACGACGTTTTCGCCTTTGTCAATTGGCTTAAGAGAATCATCATCCTCCCCGTCGATATCCATTAGCGATATAACCTCCGTCATTTCAATTGCGCTTTCAAACTCTCCCTACTGTTCCGTCTCAATTGTCAGTGCTTTGAGCCAGACAGAAGAGAACGAGGGCTTCTGGGTAGCATTGAGAAATGGCGCCAAGCATATGTCTCTAGGAAAAGGTTTCTTGGGCAGGCGCGGGGACGGAAAGTGAGAATAATGCACAATAAAAATATTTATATCAATCAATAATAAATACTAATAATAATCCTATGTCGTTTTCTCTCTCGAAGTTGTTACTTCGTATTGTGTGGGTTTGAGATATCTCACCCATGTGTAAGTGTGCCTTGCAAGTTGTAATAGAAGTTTAGTCCCAGGGATGCTCCTGGTTTTTCAAAAAAAAAAAAAAAAAAAAATACTAATAATTAGAGTCGTTCAAATTCCGGGTAGAGTTGGGCCGGGCCAAGCTCGGAGGAGAAATCTGCGACAAGTAGAGTGGGCCATCTCTCTATCTTGGTCTGGCCCATTAATTTTTTGAGCCGTTGCGGCCCATTCATAAACTAAGGTCATATTCGTCATTCTGTCTACGGAAGACTGAGAAAATTTCAAAGAAGCAATAGTACATCAAATCCTAATTTTCGAGGGCGCCAACCAAAGTCCAAAAGGCGGCACAATACACACTACACAGAGAGCTATGGCCGGCATCTGACTTCCACCTCAAACCGTCCTCTCTCTGTCTCTCTCTCTCTCATACACACATATTTTGTCTCTCCTCCATGTCATCAAGTAGGTCCCACCGGTTCACCTCCGGCATCTCGCCTTTCCGTTCCCGAAAGTCAGCGTCGCAACCGCCGACTGTCAAGCAAGCCGGTCGGCCGGTAACTCCTTCATCAACTTCATCGTCGAGGCCTCCTTCGAGGCTATCGGCCTCTCCTGCGAGCACGAGCGCGAGCCCTCCAGCCCAGGTCCTTGACCGGCCCGAGACCAGTAAGTCCAGGGAGAATGTGACTGTCACGGTTAGGTTCCGTCCTCTCAGGTAACGTATTTTTGGCCCTCTTTGTAATTTCTTGCTGGTTGAAAATTTAGAGGATAATTAGTCTGTCGTTTAGCTATTAGTGATCATGGGGAAACTCTGTTTCTTTTTACCTTATTTTGCAGTGCTAGGGAGATTAACAAGGGGGAGGAAATTGCATGGTATGCAGACGGAGATAATACAGTGAGGAACGAGTACAATCCTTCAATTGCTTATGGGTTCGGTTAGTATTGTTGTCAATCCTGTCTGTAGTATATATTTAAGTACGTATTGATTGTTATATAGAAATTCAGATGTTAAAGTAGGCATCCTATAGTTGATGGAAGCAGAATCTCTAAAATAAATAGCTTAGAAGAAAATATGTAAGCGAATTTAGGGTGATTTATGATGGAATGTGCAAACTGTAAAGGATTATATTAACCACTTACAAAAGCATAAGCTATTGGGAGATTCGTTTCCTTTTTACATAGTAACAGAAATTGAAATAATTTGTTGCTGTATTTGTTTTATTTGAGGAGTCTATTGTGTCATATCATGTGAAGTATTTGAAGCCGGCCCCATAGATTTGCTTCCTATTTGTTAGTTGGTGCTCGTAAATGGAGGTTGTATTTTTTGTAAACTTAGCTTTATTTCACCTTTTCTTCTTTCAACTAAATCTAAAAAAATCTGTGTTTCCGCTGGGCTATTGAACGCTTTTGATATTAATGCAGATAGGGTGTTTGGCCCAGCAACAACGACCCGACATGTTTATGATGTTGCTGCCCAGCATGTTGTTAGTGGTGTTATGCAAGGGATAAATGGTAATTATATTTCTTCATTGATTCAAGAATTCTTATGTTTAACAGAAAAAGTTCTTTAACTATTTTTTTTATGCTTGTGTTATAATTTGAAGAATGATATTTTTTCAATCCGTGAATTTAATCGTGAAGTTGTTTTGGGAAACAATATGGAAAAAAAGAGTAGCTTGGGTTGTTAAATGACCATTTCAGCTAATATGCTAACTTGTTGGGTGAAGCGCAATTTAATAATTTAAGCACATTCCATTTCCAGGATGTTCAAGCCCACATTTGGGGGCCGGACATCCCACATGGTGTGAAAGTCCATACGTGGGATCTGGACATCCCACGCAGGGTTAGAGACCACGTGTGGCCGTGTGGGCCAGAACAATCCTTTTAAGGTTGGCCAATGGGTGCGGAAATTGTTTGAAATTGGGGGAGGCAGATGCGGAAAATAGGGATTGAATCTGTAGCCCCTTGTCTGATACCATGTTAAATTACCATTTCACCCAATAGGCTAGCCTTTGGGTGGAGGCTAATTAATCTTTTAAACTCATTCTAACATGGATCATGAGTATATGTTTTCTGCCTTTCCAGAAATGCTTCTTGTCTTTGTTTTTTGTTATGTGGAGTAATTGGGAAAGGTGAAATAATTATCCATTGCATCTTGGAAACATTTTTTATGGAGGGAGTGAGGAACTGCTTAACTCTGGCGCCTTTCCTTTTCATTGTATACGTACCTGATTATGCTGCATCTTCTTGTTTGAAGCTTGTTTATGTGTTTTACCTACTGTTGATGTCAGAAACTTCTCCCCTTTTTGTATTCGGGATAGACTTTCCACTCATGAGAGGTTTTAACTTTTCTGACATTGATCGTCTATCATTGGAAGTAGTTTTATACTTTCCCGAGACTGATTCTTGTCTTCAACTCTGGATTTTTTTACTGTTGATTGTTGATGGGCCGACACTGTTTCCTAGGTGGGCTCTTAGCCTCTTACATCTAATACTTGATAGTAATCGACGATTTTGGATTCCTTTATAAAAGCAAGTTCTATGTTATATTCAAGACACACTTTCATATTGTAAAACTCTAGTTTCAGCTAGCTTCACTCAATCATCCTAGGAAAGAGTCCCAGTTGTTACATCAATGCCACTGGCATCTCATTATGATCTGCCCTTGAAGGGTACTATTCTTAAAAGACAGAGGCTGCTTCCCCGAGTTTCTGTAAGCTTTTGTTTAATCCCTGGCTTGCCTCCCCTGCCTTACTGTATTTGCAGCCCATATCAACAAAAGAGAACATGTCATGCTGTGACTACACATCATGGTCGACAAATTGCTTCCTTCACTTGTTGTTTTTGCCACCCCTAATAATTCTTCTATTTCATGCAGGTACAGTATTTGCATATGGTATTACCAGTAGTGGGAAGACTCACACAATGCATGTAAGACGCTTGGTAGAAGCAATTTGCATAGCACCCAGTGCTTACATTTGTTTGTAATGTTGGCCTCTAGCTTGTCATTTGTTGACTATGCGAACATGTGGCCTAGTGGTAGAGTTGCAGGAATGTAATTTAGAGGTCACATGTTCAATTCTTGGAAACATTCTCTCTACATATTATGTGGGGATAAGGTATGTGTACATCCTGTCTATCGAATATCCCACCCACTATGGGAGCCTTGTGCACGAGAGTTGGTTATTCACCTTTTATTCATTTAGCTGAGACCACCATTGGTTGGGATAAAGGCTGATGGTTTTATCCTGATGATAACGATGATTTTTCCGTTGTGACAAAAAAAGGTACTTTTTTCGCTTCTCATAATAAGGATGAAGTGGAAAGAGTACTTTTTCGCTTCTCATAATAAGGATGAGGTGGAAAGGCTCTTTTACTCTTTTAAAAAAGTATTGTGTGTTTTGAAATGCTGTCAAGTCATTCGAAATCGCTGCCTTGGGGTATGCATGTTGAATGCACCAGGATAGTGGATCATGTAACCCGAATTTTTTTAGTTCTACTTGTCTTTGCTTTTAATCCTGTGAAAAAGAGTATGTTGCATAATCCAGAATCTTACACACACCCAGTTCCTTCCAATGCTACTTTGTTGCTGAGAGGAGGGTTTCATGAAATAAAAATTAACATGAGCCTTGGTCAAAACCCAGCATTTAAGACAGAAAGGCACTTGCATGCCTTACCTGTCACTTTTGCGTGTTCATTTAAGTTGGTAAACTCTATTTCTTCTTGTTTTTCAAGTGCTCAGAAACTATGATGGTACAAACTTACTCTTTTATTTTTGTTTTGTAGGGGGAGCAAAAATCACCTGGAATTATTCCTTTGGCTGTGAAGGATGTGTTTGGAATTATTCAAGAGGTCATTATATACTTTGCAAGTTAATGAGTGTAACTTGAACTATCCTCTAGCATTTACGGACATTCTCAATTATATTTCAGATGTCCGGGCGGGAATTTCTTCTTCGTGTTTCTTACCTAGAAATTTATAATGAGGTCAGCGTCAGTTTATTTTGCTTATTATGAACTTAATATTTTTATCTCTCCTATCATCATAGTATACAATACATTTCATACATATGTGTGTTTCTATGTACGTTTATGTAAATGTGTGTGTAGCATGTACATTTTGTGTGGTTGAGATTTCTGAAGGATTTATTACACCAACTAGAGTTGCACGATTTACGCTGACGTATATAGTACATGGTGTTGTATGAGCTTGCACAAACCTCTTTTCCAGGGGCCTTTGTATCACAAAATTTTTTCAAGTTATTGGATTGAATTCTTTGATTGACAACAAATATTTCATCTATTCCCAAAAATATCAAAATTTGATTTGTTTGATGCTTTTCCATATGGGCTGCTGTTTGATGTCAACTAAGATCTGTGTTAAACTTTTCTGTGTTGAGTTACACATTTATCTTGGGCTTCTTGCAACACCAGACCTGTTGGCTGGCACTGAACATCTTCTCTGGAATAGATTAAGTGCATTCAGATCATGAAGCCTCGAGGAAGGAGATCCCAAATTTTTTCCTGGCCATCTTGCAACATCATACCTGGCTGGTGGCACTGCTCTGAAAGTTTGTTCACATTTCACAGGAATGTCATTATTGGTGTCAGAATTCCTCGCACTAATCCCTGCTTGAATTTTTGGCAATATAACCCATGGGGCACCTTGCTTCAATTCTTATCAGCAAGCATTGGATACTATTATACCCATGGGCCACTCTTCTGTAGGATGGTTACTGAACATACTCGTCAGATATGGATCTCCGGATGTTTTCCAACTTTGCTGTTTCAGATTTGTTCTAATATCTGTATCTTTATTTATCATGATAACATATATAAAGAAGGAAGTAGTTTTTAATACATTAATTTTTATTGTACAAGTTGCAAGTTGCATTGCTATTCAATGTAAACATGTCAAATCCTATCAAAGAAGGAATTCCAGTTTTTAAAGAAGTCCTGAATCTCAACACTTATGAAACAAATTCTTGTTGTTTTCTTCATGATTGATAATGAATTTCCTTTTCTTCTGTCTAGGTCATCAATGACTTACTTGATCCAATCGGGCAAAACCTAAAAATAAGAGAAGATGCTCAGGTACTTGTATTTTATGGAGGAGCTATGAGATGATGAGCTATTTCATATTCATTGCTGCTTTGTAGGTTATTCCTTGTAGGATATGGAATGTTTAACCGTACCACTATAGTAATCGAAAAATATCAGTCATTTAAACTTATGCATGCCAAATGGGTCACTTGCCGTCTACAAGCCTTTTTGATCTTTTGGAATTAGAATTGGCTGGAGATTGCTTTCTTATCCCCCTCTTAAAGCAAGTAAAATATCCTCCAACATAGCAGCTTCATCTTTTTTCCTAATTTAAGAGTTACCCTGCATGACCTGCAACTCTGCAAGACTTTTGTGCTCTTTCCCATTATCTCTCAATACTTATTTTTAATTTATTTGGCTCTACTGAAAATTAAAGGAGCTTTTCTCTGGCTGGCCTAGTGTGCTTTCGGTCATCATCTGTAGTTTGATTTATTTCTATTGTTCTTGATAATGAGAGCCTGATTTATGAGATAATGTTATTAAGAGATGGGCTTTTTTATGTTGACAGGGAACTTACGTTGAGGGAATCAAAGAAGAAGTCGTTCTATCCCCTGCACATGCTCTCTCATTGATAGCATCTGGAGAAGGTGTAATGACAATTTATTGCCTTCAAGAATGTGAACTTGGAGAAAGTTACATAATTTCTTGTTTACTGTGGGTAGAATCTAATGCATGTTGAGATGCAACCTATGCTTTTCAATTTTCTCTCTTTGTATTCCTTATTTGATCATAATCTTAAATATTCTACATGTGTTTCTATATATGCTCATAAAATTATGTTGCTTTTCTTATATCTTCCAAATTTACGATCCTGATATTCTCCTTTTGCAATTTTATCATTCATGAGTATTGTTTACAGTTTCTTTTTTTTTTTCAGCCGAATAGCATATTTAACATATCATTTTTTAAAATTTTCAGAGCACAGGCATGTGGGTTCAAATAATTTTAATCTTCTCAGTAGTCGGAGCCACACTATATTCACCTTGGTATGTATATATTTTATTTTCAACTGATAAGTGTGGAACATATGTTCTTCTTTTTTTGAATAATGCCTCTAGCACTTTAAGGCTATGTTTAGACTAAATGTTCAACATTTTAGTGGATGACACATCTAACTAGGAAGTGTCTTTTAATTTCATTTTATTGGAAAGCAGAGCAGAAAATATTTGTGCTTTCATGTCAAATTATTTTACTTTGTACAAACTTCGATTGATAGAATTGTGCCTTCTCCACTTATTTGAAAGTTACATTATGTGTTCTATTTGTAGACTTGGTGTAAAGTTTTGGTGGTACTGGTGGCATTGAACAATATCGTTCAAGAGTGTTGTAGCGAATTGGAAAGATTGAGAACTGTAGTGTACAAAAATGAAATGTCTCCCACTGAAGAATTCGTGACTGTTCTTAGTTTCAGAATACTTTAGTTGCGTTTACTTAAATGAAGTATTTTTTAAAATATTTTTTTGCGGGGGGTGTTTATGTCAAGATTACTTGTGGTGTCTTATAATGTTAGATTTTATTTTGCTTATTTTTTAGACTATTGAAAGCAGTCCACGTGGGGAAAATCAAGGAGAAGATGATGTAAATTTGTCACAATTGGTAATTTCCATATCTCCATTTCTTACCTTACTCTCTGATATTTGACTATGAGTAATTTTATTTTCGTCAATTCTTTGCAGCATTTGATTGATCTTGCAGGATCTGAAAGTTCTAAAACTGAAACAATTGGATTGCGGAGAAAAGAGGGCTCTTACATTAATAAAAGTCTACTAACTCTTGGCACAGTACGGAATTGCTCTTTTTTTCAGTCTTATCTCCTCTCAATGTTTCTTTTTTCATTTATTTTTATAAGTGACTATTGGCACTTTAGTAGCTTGGATATGCTAATGTGATTATCCCCTCTGTGTTTGTAGAACAAGAACTTCTGTGATAATTATTTAGGCACTGATTGAGCTTTATTGCATATACTGACATTATTTTTTAAATTGAAACTGCGTACTCACACAGATTAAATTCAAATTACGACAACTTAAATGCATATTCGGATTGATTCTGCAGTGATGCTAGTCTAATGTGAATGAATGTTAAAAGCACATTTATAATTTAGAAGCATATGATTAGACCTAGTCTAAACATATGAAAAATTTTATTGCATGATGTTGGGATTTTTTGGGCAATGAGTCTGCATGAAATGTTTTACTTTTAGTCCTTTAATCGTTGATGTGGTTATGATTGCCAACTTGGCAATCTTGTAATGGTTGCCTTTAAGAATCATAGACTTTTAAGTCTTTTTTAGTTATTAACTGCTTGCTGTTGGCCCATTGCAGGTAATTTCGAAACTGACTGATGGAAAAGCCACTCATATTCCCTACCGAGATTCAAAACTCACCCGCTTGCTACAGTCATCCCTCAGTGGCCATGGGCGGATTTCTGTAAGTTGGGTGCAAAGTTTCTGCATTTGAAATTTGTATGATCAGCAACTCTGCCTCACAATAATTAAATTTATTCCCGTCAAACTAGAATTCAGATGTTGCATGCTTGTTTTGGAATAGTTTCTGTTATTATTCTTTTTAATTGTGGGTGGGGGTTGGCACTGTCGCACTAATATTCCTTTTTCCTTCCTTATTCTGGGAGCTGTTCTTGTTGTGGTTGCTGTGGTGGTTGTTATTGGTGTGCTTTGTGTTGCTGTCATAGTCTCAGAATTGTGTATTACTTGTACATTAATACTAAAGCCCATGCACGTCCTTGGTACTCTGTAGCTTATATGCACTGTGACACCTGCTTCTAGCAATAGTGAAGAGACACACAACACATTGAAGTTTGCCCATCGGAGCAAGCATGTAGAAATCAAGGCCGCCCAAAATAAGGCAAGTCTGGAAGTTTTAACTTCAAATTGTTCACTTTGTTCTTTTGTTTTCTAAAACATTTCCTTCTCAGATCATAGATGAGAAGTCTCTTATCAAAAAGTATCAGAACGAAATTTCTTTTCTGAAGCAAGAACTCCAGCAATTGAAGCACGGAATGATGGGGAATCCTTTTGTGGGTGCATCTACTCAAGAAGACCTGGTTAATTTGAAGCTTCAGGTTTGTGCTTGCACATACAATTTTTTGCCTTTTCTTTTCCAAAGCAGAAAAAGAAACGCAAAAAGGCTCCAAGTGGATGCCACCTCAATAGTTAGAAGGTTATGTACAGGACATAAAAATTGTTCACTATTCAGGGAACTGCAAAAAAAAAACACTTTAAAATTAATACATTATATAAAGATTTTAAAATTTTCTTTTAAAACTATGCACTTGTCATGATAATAATGAATTTATTTGTTCAAATAGAGTACTTAGAAGTCTAACCTGCTAGTAGCTAATTATCATTCTGGTCTCTTCTGTTGTATCATGCTTGCTTTCTTCTGATATGCATATTTTTAATGGCTCCTCAGCTGGAAGCTGGGCAGGTTAAATTGCAGTCGAGATTGGAAGAGGAGGAACAGGCCAAGGCAGCTTTGTTGGGAAGAATTCAGCGATTGTCCAAACTCATATTGGTTTCAACCAAGAATTCCATGCAATCAAGTATTCCTGAAAGGCCCGGCCACAGACGACGACATTCTTTTGGGGAAGATGAGGTGTGTTATTATTATTTAGAGATCTCCGTGTATGTGTGACAAGTGATCGCCTCCATGAACTTATTGATTATTCCCTTTTGAAGCAGCTGGCGTATTTGCCAGAGAGAAAACAGGAATATATGATTGAAGATGATATCGGAAGCCATGCATCTGAAGTTTCAGCAGAAGGAAGGGACGATGCCACCAATCTAGATGAGTTAGTCAAAGATTACAAAAGGAACAGGAGGCGGGGAATGATTGGCTGGTTTAAAATGAAAGTATGTACTTATTACTATTCCAATTACTTTTGATTTAATTTAAAAGGGAGTTGGCTTCATTAGGGTATTTCAAGTTGTGAAAAAGTATGGTATATGATCTCTTAATTGAGATTGACTTCCTTTTGCTGGTCAACACCTCATGATCTTAATGATCTTGTACTTTTAGTTCGCATATAGAGGACACAAGTCACAACTTGTTGTCGTGGGTTTACCATTGGGGTAGAGTCTGGTGGGCTGTGCTTTCAGTGGGTTCCCTCGTCACCAAAAAAAAAGTCGCAACTTGTTGATCAGTCTTTATTTTTTTCCATGAATTTTATCCCTGACTTTGTTGAAATGTTTTTATTTCAATTTCTAGAATTAGACTCGCTGTTATATATAAAAATAAATGATTCCTATTGTTAGATCCAGATGCAATTTTATTCATTAGACAGCTGATTTTGACAAATTACTTTCACTTTGTTTTGGTGGTATACAGGGAGATTATAATATGAATAATAAGTGAGATGCAGGGAGAAATTTAGGTTAAAAAGAGCCTTATCTTTATGGTATTCTGTGCAATACATGTCTCACCGCTAGTTGCTGAAGGTTTGCATGATGATAATGATGTTTGAACATTGTGAAAACCTTTTAGTATTCCGATATACAACAATCTTATCCTTTGAGTGAATGTGGAACTTTTGTACCTTAAAGTCTAATAGTTACTGTGGGAAATAATGCTTGACTCGACAATTTTTTTACAAAATAAAAGTAAGTTCTTATCTTTATGCCAGAGCATAACTGTCTAAACAAAGCATTGTCAATATTTCTTATTTATTAGCTTTCAAAAGTTCCAGAAAGTTTTAAAATTGAACTGAAAGCAATTGGCATTACGAATTCCTGTCAGTAATTTTTTTGATATATATCCATCCTAGTATTATTTTGAGGGGCCAAGTATTTTATAGTTTTGATGGCTTGGGATATGTTTTTGTATGAACAACAACAAATGCAGTATACTTAAAGTATACTGTTCTTTCCAATGCAGAAACCTGACAGCCTGGTTGGATCATCTCCAAGTGCTACTGGTGAGAGCTCCGAGAGTGAGTCGCCTACCCCTTATTCAAAACCATCGGGGGATAAAATAATGCATAATGATATGACGGATAGACAGAGAAAATCAGTAGGTAGATGGGGAGATGATCCTCTGGCCATTAACTCATTTCCAGAAAAGACCCAAGCAGGTGACTTGTTCAGTGCAGCTGTCACAGGTCGCCGCCTGCCTCCGGTGAGAGAAATTTTTACCACCACGTATCTGCTTCAATTGATGCTAAATATGCTTGAGGATGCATGATTTATGTTAAATTAATTAGCTTCTTGGAGCTTCTGTAGAAATTATAGTCTTGATAACTCTACTCACAATTTTGTAATCAAACTGTTGAATATATGAGAAATTTCATACTGCCATGCTGAGGTTGTGTAATTACTGAAGATGGCATGTTTGGAATTTTTTATGTGACATTTTGTTCTGTCATCTTTCCAGCTGTCTCAGCATTTTTTCTTTTGATCATTGAAAGCCACCGTTAAAGCTAGCTTATTCAATTTAATGAGTTTACATTGGTGCATCAGAGCTTAGGGCTTTGAACTTGTAAGATTAATTGAACGATGAAATGTCTTCTTCTGCAGACTGGGGCCACAATAATGGATCAAATGGATCTGCTTCGCGAGCAAATGAAAATGTTAGTTGGGGAGGTGGCGTTGTCCACAAGTTCTCTCAAACGGTTGTCAGAGCAAGCAACTGGCAACTCTGAAGATTCACAACTTAAAGTGAGCTTCCTCTTGGGTCGTTGCTTTTAGAATGGACCAGGAGTTATTAAACTTAATGAGTGGCTCTTTCATATTTGTAAATATAGGAACAGATGCGGAGGTTGAAATCTGAAATTAGTGAAAAGAAGCGTCAAATACGTGTTTTGGAGCAGCGGATGATTGGCTCTGTTGGGTTGAGTCCACATACTGCAAATGGCAATGAAATGTCTCAGGTAACTATGCGTAAAGTAATAGTTTCTACAAATAATGGAGAAACCAGTCTTAGCACTTATCGTATACGTGTAGCCTAGTCTACGAAGCTCCCAAGTCCCACCACTGTTGAGCATAGGAAGAATCAAAACTCAAAAGTAAGCGGCCTTACCCAATTGCTAGGAAATGGAGAGTAGTTGTATAGATGGTGTAGTTCACGTAAAATTACTAAAGGATTTTCTTCCTATATATTTTTTAATTTTTAATTTAATTGCACTCTAGGGTAAATTAAAGACGAAAGTCACAATCTATTCAATTAATAGTTAGGTATGGGTGTTATTGATTATAACAATTGCTGCATTTCGCCCCTTTAACATCACTGATATTTAAGGACAATTCATTATGCACTAAAGCTTTAAAATGCCTGTTCTTTTCTCTTGCACACCTGTGCTTCCACTATTTATATTTCAAAATCCCTTATAAATAATGCATCTGTATTAACAAGTAATATATAATGTAAGAAGGGGGTAGAATGAAAACTTACAAAATTTGTCTGATACTGGACAAATGATGGGATGAAGTACGTCCACCCCCCCAGGCCCCAACTCTGAAAAAATTGAGGGAACTTCTTCTTCTCCTTTTCTTCTACCTTCCTTATTTAATTTCTTTTTTGTGGTCGCTACTTCGTTGACTAACCTTTGACATTTATTATTTGTTTGATACTCTCATATAGGCACTGTCGAAGTTAACTTCCCAGCTAAATGAAAAAACTTTTGAACTTGAGGTTTGTTATCCCACATTCCTACTTGTGACGATCATTTGTTAATTTTAAAAGCTAAATTGTTTTATTAAGATATTCCTTCGTTGTGGAATGATTGAACAGATTAAGTCAGCAGACAATAGGATACTTCAGGAGCAACTACAGATGAAGGTACAACTCAAGAGCTGTAGGATTCAATTGTGGACTTCCATTGTAACAACTTTGGCGCTATTATTTTTTGCAGACATCGGAGAACGCTGAGATGCAAGAGACTATTCTTTTGCTACGGAAACAGCTTAGCTCATTAGCAGATAGGAGCTCCAGCAATCCACTACATCTTCCAGAAAGGAATCATCAGACTTATGCCAAAGAGCTATTGGACAAGACTATTGAAGGGTCATGTGAAGAAGCTTATGCCGATGAAAATACTCCAACAAGTGTCATGAGCTTAAATCGAATATTTTCACAAGGGGACTCCAATGAATGCAGCGGCGATGCATTTTTTAATTCCCAAGTTCTTGTGCAGGTTTTCCCTCTATTTTTTTATTTCCTAATTCTTCTATATTGGTATTGGGTATACTACTTTTTTCAAAATGCAAACAGAAGAGGTGCCAACTTTTGATTTTTGTCCTATTTGCTATTCCAAACACACATACATAGCCTGCTGAGATAGAGAATTTAAAGCAAGAGAAGGTGAAGCTGATTGAGGACAAGGAAGGGCTTGAAATTCACTGTAAAAAATTGGCAGAGGAGACTTCTTATGCAAAAGAATTGGCTGCTGCTGCGGCAGTTGAGCTTCGAAACTTGGCTGAAAAAGTAACCAGGCTTTCATATGAAAATGCAAAGCTAAGTGGTGATCTGGCTGCTGCAAAGGAGGCCTTGTGCAAACCTAACTACTTTCAGAAATCTTCACTAGATGATTACAATGAAGATAGAATGAGTAGTGGTCAACCTGGTGGGTGCCTGAGAAGACGAGAGTATGAGTTTCTGGTTGAAGAAATGCAGAAAGAACTCAATTTAAGATGCCAAGCAGATGTTGCATTGCAGACTGCTCTGACTGAGAGAGATGAGAGAGAAAGTGAGCTTCGAAGAAGGCTCGATGAAGCAAAACTACGCGAAGAAGATTTGGTGAATGAGCTCGCAAATATGTGGGTTCTGGTTAACAAGATGAGACTGTGCGGCATTAGTGGTGACGACTTGTCATCTGAAGGGGCCCATATGTTGAGCATTTCCCAGCCAGCCATCAGAAATGGATTCTTGCTATCTAATTTTCAGTCATTTAAAGGATTTAAAGAGGAAAGCTGTAAAAGCGTCGATGAGATTAGAACATTAGAGGAGTTGAATGGTTGCTATCAGATTCAGAAGGAAAGGAAAAGATGCAAAGAACTAGAAGTTCTAGTTTCCCGATTGAAGGTAAAACACTTTCTTGACTGAGCTTCTTGAGAAACTGACGATGGCCTTCCTGATAAATTTTTTTTCTCTCCTTTTTGAATTTTTTTTAGCTGCAAGTTGTATCCTCCTTTGATGTATATATCATGAAACATGGCATTTTTGTGCAATCTTTATGCTATCACTTCCATAACAAGATTGTCTGAGAACAAAATATTGCCCTAAAATGTTTATACTAATTTTTTCCCCTCATTGATTGTAGCTGCACTTGGTAATAAGATTCACAAATATGGCTTCATATCATGATTCTCGGTTATGTATTTTGTCAAAAGCATATGTGAAAAAAATCCTATGAAGAATCACAGAATTAGTAATTTAGTTTTTATCATCCCTTAGGGTGAAGACATTGGAGGTATGGATGTCACTGCACTTGAAGAATTGCAGAATTTTCATCTTGAGGCGATAACAAAAATTTGTCATGCAAAGGTAATTTGTTGTTGGTGTTGTTAATGTTCTTAAAAATAAGATATTTGTTTTCATTATTTTTATTTTCGTCTTGTAGTTCTTTTTGTTTGTTTTTCTAATGTGTTCCTTTAACACGCAGTGTGCACTACATTGATCAATTTTAAGCTAACATGAATTCTCCAGCTGAAGGAGTTATTGACCTTGGAGGTTAGTGTTGATTCTACTTATGACTCTGGCTGTGCTGCTCATATTGCCTGTTATATATACTGTGACTTGCATGAAATGTTGAAATTTCTTGCTTCTATTTTTCACATCTCACAAGGTGTGGAATTAGTGATTGAAACAAATGTATATAATCTATGTAAACGGTGTCTCTATTTGAGCATCCAGTTCAAGACCACTTGATAACCTGCTTTTGTTTATGGAGTAGAAGTAATGCTATAAACAAAAGAGTAAGTAGAAAATTTGCCAACTTCGGGTTATATACACTAATCATGGGTGTTTGGCTGCTATATCTTGTAAACAATTCATGTGCTCAAGGCATTAGGACTTAGGAGTGGTCATGCATGGGTTCGGGGAAAGGCAGATGTTGGCAGCCTTACCCCAATTAGTGGAGAGACTGCTCTTGTGACTCAAATTGACTCTTATGTTGCAATGACGCTATGGACCATGGTTCACACAATAATGTGCTAGTGAGAAAATTACTAGAAATTAAACGAGATTTGAAAAGCTTGCTGAGCATGATTATTATCGAAGCGGCATGTCATCAGTAGATGGTCTATTTTCTTGTGTTTTTTTTTTTTTTTGAACCTCATGAATTAGTCATCCATTTTTGCTTGTAGTCGAGCAATGTCAAATAGTGTACTTTTTTACGGTATTGCCTTGATAATGACCAGCTTGAATAGAGGGGTAAGGTGGGCTGGCCTGGCCCACCCTGGCACAGTGAGCCCCGGAGGTTTTGTGGCCCAAACGTCTCAGACACCCCTAAACAGAAACTTATTGTAATCTAAAGGCATTGCGGATTATATTTTCAAGTTAATTTTTTTAAAATTTTTATCAAAGCTACAGAATATGTTGGGTCAGTAATATTAACGGTAGATAGATTCGTTAACAATATGGAACACTAATGATCGTAGTCTCAGTCAACAGAATTTAGCTCGAATCTAAAACATGGCAGAAGCACTGGCTGGGGATGCATCATCTGTAACAAGCATTTGTATTCCACTATTTGTATATGGGAGCAAGAGCCCATTTTACATCATCTACATTATAGGCCATTTACAGCAAAAAAAAATGTCTATATACCTGGGATCATCACCATGATCTCGAGGTCAAGTATTTCAAGTCCTCCCTCCCCAAAACAAGCTTGCCCAAAAACAAAAGAAAAAACTTCTATTGACATAATGTCTGTATCTACTATCTACTATATAATGCCATGAAACTACTTCTACCTTTTTCTCATGCCTCGGCTCTTCCTCGCTTTCTTAAGAGGCATTAGCGTGCTGCACACTGCCCTTCTAAGATACCAAAATTGGCTGTATATGGCTGAGAAAAATCTTCGATATAATCACGATCCAAGCTGTTAATAAACATTATGCAAAAAAAAAACCGAGTGAGATAGTCCCCAACTTTTACTTTCTTGTAAATGAAAGAATAGTATCAAAGGATGGTTTCAGGACTTGGGGAGCCTATTGCAGTCTGTTGAAACCCATCCAATCTGCTGCTTTCCATTGTCATAAATCACCATCTTATCTTGTAAAGAAATGTCTGGAAAAAAAAAACATGAAAGTGAATAACAGAAACTAGAATGGCAAAGATAAATTAAGAAATTTACGTTATTAGGTTTTTGTTCAGTTAGTATCACGAACCTCCTAGTATGTTCAAGTTTCCCAGGTCTATTTCAGTGCCATTCAAAATTCCCAAGCACGCATTTCCCTTCTCCTAAAGTGAAAGACGTTCAGTACACGCCCAATATGTATGCCCACTTGGTTAAATTAATAGCTTCAAGATAGCACTTACTGTGACAATCAGGTAGGCTTCGGGTGCTAACTGCAGCTGAACATTCTTTAATTTTGTAAAGATCAGGACCATGGGCTTGAAGTAGCTACTGACATCACGAATGGATTTAAAAGGTTTTCCACCTTTCCAGCACACTGGAAGAGCTTCTTCCTCAGGTGCATCTTTTAAAGGCTTTCCTTTTATGTCTTGCCTAATCTGAAACATGGATAAGTAAACAGGTCATCTCAACAAGTCTCTGTTGGATATTTGATGACTACATCCCAAATGCTCCTATTGTTTCACCTTACCAGTTTAAGTGTGGTTTTGTATGCTTCAGAATTAAAGTAGGTGTAAGAGCTTCCACTATCGAAAATAACTTGAAATCCCTTTAGTCCAGAAGGTTTTCCGCCAAAAAAGAGTTCCGTCGGTCCTGATGAGTAGAATTCCCTGAATCACAAGAATCAGACATAATTTAATCTACATAGATGCCATTCAAGTAAGCAACGAGGCACAGGAGAAGAAATAGAACTTGAGTAATTACTTTAAAGAGGTGGTCATTGGTGTCCAGACAATTCCTGCAGGAGGAACCAGATCATCTCCTATGAATATAAACCCACCACCTTGCCCGCTTAAACAGTGCCCCATCACATTTTGTGTTATAGCCATTGCATACATTTGTGACACGAGGCTAACTTTGCCACTGCCTAGACCAAGGACACCAGCCGTGGGAGGTGCAGGGGCAGGACCAGGAGTCTTTTGATCATACCCACACCTGCAGCCAAGAGGATCATAAATCATGACATATTTACTTTGAATGGCCACAAGTCATTCAATCCGAAAGATTAAGAACTGAAAGACATCAAGATTATGCATCATCAACTAACCAAGAATGCAAGTTGAAGGATGTTACACTGGGTCATAACATGATTCCGGATGCTGAAATTAGGGTTGAAATGAAAATTACTCACCCAAATGCCAACCGAGGTGCAATGACAGAGCCATTGGAAAGTCGTAGGGGAATAACGTCTGCAACCAGCACACCAGACGATGAACCAGTATCAGCATAGTCAACCTCATAGTCGCATTGATCGGTTGGGGATTCACAATGGCGTGTTTCTGGCACCTGGATGGCTGCGCATAAGGGATGCTGACATCGCACAAGGTTCCTTTTGGGCTTGTAAAGACTCTCGCGGGGCTGCACACAAGTGTAAGAATCTCATGTGAGAAAATATAACAATAACAGCAATGTTGTAATCGTTATCTAATGAGATGTTTACCTTGGTGCAACTCACACAAGGTGCGTCACATTGGACCCAAGTGAGATCACTGCCGGTATCAATGTCCAAATCGTAAAGCTTGGGTGGGTTGCCAATATTGACCATCGCATAGTAGTACCTGCAGATCAAATGAATATGCAAACCTTATCCACTTAACTTTCACACACTCAGCACAAGAAAGTGTGGAAAACCTAATAGTTGATGTCAAGAATGGAACATAAGGAGAGAGAGAAATCAATCATGCAAGTGCCTCTCAGAAATGGCTCACAAGGGTTTAAGGAAGGAATTCAGCTTTGATTTGGTGAATACACCACCTTAGCAAATGACTTGCTCACTTTCCACAAAAGAATCTTGGAGAGCAATTTCTCATGGGAAATGGGTCGAAAAGGTTGTAAGCAATAAAGAGCTGAAAAAAATCAAGGTGAGATTTTTCAGAGAAGCAACACAGACTCAGATGCGGGTCTCAGAGTCAATCCATAAAGCCAAAATCGAGAGAACCAAAGTAAGGATTGATAGAAGAATAACAATATAAACTACCACACAGTCGAATCAAAAAGAAAGAAAGAAAAACGACAATGACATAAATAACTCCAATCGAAATGGACAAGAGAAGTCCCAAAAGAACAAGCAGATGCACAGAAATCCACAGCATTCCCAAGAATCACTTCAATAAACATGCAGGAATCAAACCAACGTAACCATTCAAATCGATTGGCAAGAACTCAAGAATCACACACCCGATGGGATAAACATTTCCTTCAATCGGAAAAACAACAGAAGAGCGGAATCGATTAGCAGCCGCCGGTGGTGCTGACTTTCCATTGTTCTCGGCTTCCACAAAACAGCCTTGAAATGTCCCGCACAAACCCACGAAGAACAACACCATCATCGGGAAACACTCACTTCGCCTTCTCGCCTCCATCGTCAATCAAGAAGATTTTCTTTGTGAGAGAGAAAGATAAGGGAAGAAGAAGACTAAATAGAAGAAAAAAGTAGTACTGGGTTTTGACTACTACAAACTTTTATGCAAATGCGAGCATAGCCATATGTGCGGACTCCGTCTGTATGTTCAAAGAGTTAATGAGTTTATGGCTATGGAGGGGCGTAGCATATATACAGTTGGGGAGGAGCTCGTGGGCCCAAATGGAGTCTTGAGAGGGACAGGACAGTGTGGAAAATACGGAAGTTTTAAATAATGGTCGACTCATTGGCTCAATTTGAGGCTTAAAAGGTTTCCTATAAATTACCAAAAATTATTAAATATAAAATATTTGGGTAGGGTATAGATTATTAATGATGTATTTTTTTCAAGTTGTGTCTGCATCTATGAAAGAAAGGGTGGGCCGAAAGGATGATATTGCCCTTTGGAGTTTGGTGTATGAAGGGTTTCGAGAGGGGCAAAATTGTCATTTGGGATGTGAAAGCAGGAAAATATATATGTATGTATGTAATTGATGGAAAGAGGGTCCTTGGTACAATCATTTGATTTAAGTAACACATTTAAAAAAGAGTTTTGCTTGGAAGTCTTTTTAGTTGGGCATTAAGGACTTGGTACAGTCATTTGATTTAAAAAATTCACTAGCTTGGAAGTTGGGATTTGAATTTTATATTATTTTTCTTACTATACGGGAAGTTGTTAAAATATGACAATTAATTAAAAATTCATTAGCATTTGGTATGTGAAAGAAGAAAGCATACATATATGTTTATTATCCCTTTGAGGGTCCACAAAGATAAAGAAGACTAACGAGTTTCTATAATCAAAAAAAAAAAAAGCCTTCCCAGCTTGTGATCTTGCTGATTTTATCCTCCTCCATTTGTGATCTTGCACCAGAATATAAAGTTGGATGTGAAACTAACTACTTATTTGTGGATATCTGCTTGTTATGAGAATGATTTAGGGTTTAGGGAGTGTGTTACAGTTTCTGGGAGTCCATTCAATACGATGATCCACATTATCATATATCACCAACTTATCTTGCATTGAAACAGCTAAAAACAACAAAAAAAGATGACATACAATTGAATTAAGTATACAATTACATAAGAGTTTGAGATTGAATAACAATTCAATTATAGAAATTTATTTCCTTTTTGTTACTTAAATCCAAAAAAGGCGTTGGGTGTATGTGAGGGAGTGGATCTTTGCTTATAAACCATCAATCCGATGTGAGATTTTTAGTCTTGACACTCCCCCGCACTTATAGGTTAACTCAGCCCACAAGTGGACAGGTAAAGGACCGTCCAACTGGTTCAAGACTTTCTCTAGTATCATGTTAGAAAATCCACCACAAACGCTACAAACCAATATTGTTTGCTTTTGAATTATGAGCCCACACAATTTTGTTTTTCTAAACCGTCACCTATGGTAGTTAAGCCCCAAAACAGTACTGGACATGTGTACGTGAGGAAGTATATCTTTGCTTATAAATCACTTGATTGGGTTGTGTCAATCCGAGTTAATTTCTTATTGTGTTGTTAATAAGTATCGCTTACCTCCAATTTGAATCATATTGTCCAGTCCTACGAGATCGCCATTCCAAAATTCCCAAACACACTTTTCCCTTCTTCTTCTGCAATAAAAATATAAGCTAAATAAATTCTTTGTACATACTCTCTAGCTAGTATTGAAATCAATGGTTTCCAAAGTCAGAACTTACTGGAATAAGTATGAGATAAGCTTGGGGAGATAAATTGAACGCAACATTTGCTTCATTTATGAAACTCAGAGTCAAGTTCTTGAAGGAGTTGTTGATATTATCAAAGGATTTAATACGTTTTCGATTGTTTTCCCAACATATTGAAAGGTCACCACCCTCTGATTGTGCAGGAATCAATGGCGTTTCCTCTAGATTTTCTTTAATCTGAAAGATGAACAAATAAATGATCACTAGTTAATTCATGATTACAAATGAAGAAATTTTTTTCCGTCTTACTAGATCGAGTGTGTGTTTGTAGACTGGCTGGCTAAAGTAGGATACGGTGGCTCCACTATCAAAAAAACACTTGAACTTCTTTTACTTGAGTCTCACTTCCATCAAACAAACAAGAGATTCACCGGTCCTGAACAAATGTACACAAATATAGAAATTCCACATGTTTGTAAAAAAAAATAAAATAGAGAGAGCTCGTTTGGGATTTTTTGAAATTCTCAGTCCAAACACATTGAAGATGTCGTCTATTTTAGGCACAAGCCCACACGGATGTGTTGTTCTTGGGGGGTCGTTAATGGCTTTTAGGCTCAAAAGATGCATTTTCAATGTGAGAGGAGCTGAACTTTGCTTATAAACCACTCAACTGGGTTATGCCATATCAATGTGGGTTTTTTTTTGTCTTGACACTTCCCTACACTTGTAGGTTGGGTTATGACAAACTCAACAAATGACTATGTAGAGGTCCGTCTAACTAGACCAAGTCTTAGCTTCTATACCATGTTGAATTCTCAGCTCAAACATAATGAAGATATTATCCGCTCTGAGCCATGGGCCCACACGGATTTGATCTTTATGGGCCGTCACCAATGGTTCTTGGGCCTAGAAAATGCATCTTCAATATGAGGATAGTTAGGCTTTACTTATAAATCACTTGATTGAGTTATATCTTACTTTTCAGAATTCGTGATCGATGCCCAGGAGACTTCGGAAGGAGGTATATGATCCTTTCCCACGAATAAAAAGCCACCTCCTTTTTCACTACTTAAACAATGACCAATTGTTTGATGTATTAGACCTTGTTCGTGAATTTGTAACAAGAGACTAGCTGGACCCCAAGTTAAACCAAGGATTCCAGCGCCTTTAAAAAACTCCGATTTGTTTGTATCCACAACTGTAATTCCATGGATTATCTTATTAGGACGAAACAAAAATGTAACAATTACAAAGCTATTTGTAGAACAAGGCAAAACCAACCCAAAGACCAGACGGGGTTTAACGACGGAGCCATTTTGAAGTCGGATTGGAAAGATGTCTCTGACCAGATAACCATGAGTTTTGGTGCCATCATCATAACGAAAGCCATACCCGCTATCACAAATGCTGAGATCAATGCATATGATCCATGCGAAATCATGGGCCCCATGATTTTTATGAAATCATGTGTATCCATCTCAACATTTGGGATAGTCGGAACAAAAAACACTGGGATCCATAAGACTGCTGATAATACTATTACTATTGTTGTTGTTCTTGTTTAATTACCAAGTCGCAATTCTCACAAGGTCCATCACATTGGACCCAGGTGAGGTGACTACCGGTATCAATTTGAAGGTCGAAGTGCTTGCTTGGCTTGCCAATTTTGACGTCCGTGAAGTAGGCCCTGCATATTGAATCCATATATAATCGGTCAGTTGAACAAGAAAACAAATTAATCATATCAAAACAGAACATGCATTCATTCAAGGTATGTACCCTTTAGGATAAATGTTCCCCGTGAGAGGAAAAACTATGGAGGAAGTCGCCAAGAGATTGTAAATAGCGGTGGATGGATGAAAGTCTGAATTTTTGGGGATGATTCCAGAGTGATTGGTTTCTGAGAAACAACCTTGAAATGCGGCACCACCACCACCATAATTGGGAGCAATGGATTTAACCTTTTGCCTGCCATCACGCCAGTGATGAGTTACAGAGACTTGTGTGATGTGAATATATATAGAATGCGTTTGGTAGAGCGGTTGGATTGATATACATAGTTGAGGCAGGCGCGTCTATGGAGTTGGACGGCCAATTATTCCTTTTTTTTTCTTGGTGGCCTCGTCCCAGCTTGATAATATATAAAAGTTTCCGTGTACAAATACCACGCCGAACTTTTGTAATGTTCTTTTTCTTGTTTTCCTGATTCATTTTGGAAATCCAGCTCTTCCATTCTTTAATTACCTAAAAATTTAACAAATGCTAAACAAGCATGTTTTTTCCTATATATGTTCTTTGTTTTATTTCCCTTGTCGAATTAAGCAATAAAGGAATCAGCTCCTAATTATTGAATCTCTTTCTTGTCCTACTTTCTTTGTTTTTCTCCATCGGCGAATTAAGCAATAAATGATTCAGCTCCTGAGTCCAATTATCAAGGATCTAGAGGCTCCTCAATTCCCTAGAATTTACAATTCGCATATAATGATAGGTTCTACAATTTTAAATGGATTGCGGAGCTTCCAAATCCAATTATCAATGCTCCTATCCAACTACAATATTTTATTGTTATCTTATTTTAACATAATGATGAGAACAGGAATCAAGAATGATGACAACAAGAAGAAGGTTAACGTATATACTGGCATTTTTTTTTGAATTGGCACATGATTCATACACAAGCAAGCTTTTAAATAAGACATACCAAGCCAAATGAAGTCCAAGCATAAAGAAGATGCTCAAGTCGACCCCATCTAAGTTCATCTTTTTCAAACTTCACTTGTGGCATCTCAACGGCAACATGTTCTATCACCTGTCTATGTATTAGTCTGATTATGTCAAATCTAGTTTCTATCTACCAAAACCCAAATCAGTTTGGCATGCATAACCCAGCCAAGTGATATATAAACAAAGCTCAATTAGTGTAAATTGATGTATCAATAGAGAATCGGGGCCCAAAGAGGATAGTATCTTGTGCTCTTAGTGCGTCCGCTACGCCACTCTGATTCTCTAAAGATGCATTTTTTAGCTTAAGAATCAATGATGACAACGCATAAAGAACAAATTCGTGCGGGTCAACGGCCTAAAGTGGATAATATCTTCAAAGTGTTTGGGCTAAGAATATCAACACTGTCCATTAGCTCTTGTAAGGGGTGTTTGTGTACATATATCAAGATTTCAATAAATATCTCAATCGGTTTATGGTGGTCCTCCAAGCTTTCTCTATCTACAAACGGAAAGAGAGAGATTCAATAATGTCTCTGTTAAAACTTTTTTAAAAAATTAGAAAAAAGGCTTGGCTCGGCTAGCCCGGCGCTTGGGCACTTAGCGGGCCCGGCCTAGTGTTTGGCTTGCAATAAGTTCTCTGGCCAGCCCGTGAACTCTGAAGGATGGGCTGGGCTGGCCCACAAAACAAGTGGGCAGCCTGTGGCCAGTTCTGGGCTGAGTTGGGCTGACCCACTTTATACCGCTAGATTTGTAATGGGCTTCATTGGCTCGGAATAATGGGTAAAAGTTTTTATTCTTTTTTTTTTTTTTCCTTTTAAAAGAGATATGCTAAAGCAATTCCAATTCCGTAAAATTGATAATTAAAAACAAAAAGTGTTTTTTTTTTTTTTTTAGTGTAGTCCAAGCATGGTGAAAGCTTTGTGGTTTTGTGGACTTGTACTGCTTATATCTTCTTATAAGGCTTTGACAAACTAAATGTACATGAATTTCTATGTGCTTAATTAGCTAACACATGTGGATTGTGAGCTATTGTTGGAATCTATAAAATTATTCGGTGTGGATTGTGAACTATTATTATTGGAATCTATAAATTTATCCAGGGTGCGTTAGAATAGTTACTGCTGATTTCCCTGTGATAGAAAAATAAAAATGTAATTTATTTTCAATTTTGAAGCATTTTATTGCAACATAGTTGTATAGGGTAGAAGAATCCCATTGCGCATTCTGTTACTTCATATAGAGATTATACAAGAGAAATAACTATATATATATACGTGAGTGATCAACTAGATCTGTTCATATATACATACATATGTATATAGTTATATACATATATAAGTAGATTTATTGTGGAAAATATGTTGGTTCTGAGAATGGTTTAGGCCAGGTAGGGCAGATTGCAGTTATGGGAAGCCCATCCAACTTGATCAGTGACAATGTCATAGATTACCAATTTATCCTGCATTGAAATGGCTGGATACAACAAGAGACGATGAAGCCTAGAGTATAACAATTTTTAGTTTTTTTTTTTTTTTTTTATCAGGTTTCTATATATATTAATTGTTGCTAGGATATCTTACCTCCAATCAAATCATTAGGTATTCTTACTTCGTCACCATCTAAAATTCCCAAGCACACTTTTCCCTGCAGCAGTAACAGATGTTATGTATATTTTAGTGAAGAAATTAAGATATTAGTATGAGTTTGTATTCAAATTAAATAATTTACGTCGGTAAGTATGAGATAAGCTTGGGGTGGTAAATCCAGTCTAACGTCTGGTAGTTTTGTAAAGCTCAACGTCATGTTCTTGAAGTAATGCTTAATATCTTCGAAGGATGTAATATCTTTTTGTCTGTGTCTCCAGCATCTTGAAAGTTCATTCACCGGGTCTGCAGGTAACAATGGTGCTTTACTACGACGAAGAGCTTCGAGAATCTGGAAGAATATATAAATTATATATGTAATCATGAGTTCATGATCATATATATATAATTGGAGGAACTATGGTGTCTTGACTTACCAGACTTAGTATGGCTTTGTAGGTAATTGGATCTTTTAAATAGGTTAACACAGCTCCGGCATCAAAATCAAGTTCAAGATCTCTCGCTTTAGTCGGACTTCCATCAAACAATAGATCCGCTGGTCCCAATAAGTAAGCCCTAAATAATACATGAACATATATACAAAAACCGAGTTCGAGTCACATTAGAAAATTCAACCCAAACAACACAAACCGGCTTTGTTTTTTTTAGGCCGTCGCCAAGTTCAAAAAATAGGTTGATCATGTGAGAGGGATTAGACCTTTACATATATGTCCTTTCGTTAGGATTATGTCAATCCAATATGGAATAAAGTCTTAACAAGTAATTCAATGGATCAGTGATATATCTTACTCATCATCGTTAGTAATGATAGGTGTCCAGGAGAGTTCTGTATGAGTTATGAAATCATGATCTCCTAAGAATAAAAACCCGCCTCCTCCCCCACCAATACAATGGCCAATTACTTGTTGTATTAGATATTGTGAATGCATTTGGGACGAGATGTCACATGGACCTTTGCTTAGACCAAGAATTCCATCCCCTTTAAATTCTCCAGTTTGCTTGTATCCGCACCTGCAAATTGGTATTGGATTGTGGGATTGTCACCGGGTTCTTATTGGATTAATAATTTTGTGGATGAAACGGTAATTAAAAATTACAAAATAATCATGGATGGATGGAGATGTAATTAATATACGTATATATACCTACCCAAAGACCAATTGAGTGGCAATGACAGAGCCATCTTTAAGTGGTAGATGAAAAGTGTCTTCGACCAAAAAACCCTCAGTCATACTGTCATCGCCATATATAATAACATACTCGCATCGATCCGTTGGGTTTTCACAAATACGTTCATCTCCTTGGACAGCAACGCATACAGGATCTTGACATTCCACGATGTTCTCTGGTCGTGGGTTGTAGAGGTGCCCTACAGGCTTTAGCGCATACAAGAGCATGAATGAGCACTTGTACGTAATAGAATCTGCAAAATTATTACCGGACTGACATTTGGTTTGGCATGTAGAAGGTGACATGAGGGTAAGAATCACTTATTTCCTTGTTTGATTGGATTTTGGGAGGTTAAAATCTCAAACTCATTTTACCTTCTATTATGATTTGTGGAGGATAGCAAGCTCACCAAACTGATGAGAATGACAATTCTCTCTTGCGGCAAAATGAGTTTAAATATACAAAAAAACTTTCATACCCTTATTATAAATTAATATTCGCACACTCATACTCAGTCTCTATTTCGTATCAAATATGGTGTACTCAATGTTATAAAAACCATTCCAGACATCGACTCGGGTGAGAGACTAATCATTGGTTCATTGATTCAACCAGTAGGTCATCGGTTGAACCGTAAGTTTAATTTAAAAATAATGTTGAAAATAAATATCATAATAATATCATACGATCATCCATGAAAAAACTAAGAAATTAAAAAATCAAGTTCACATCACATATAAAACAATATATATAAAAATCAAGTTTCACATCATAAGTCAACAATATATAACAAATAATTCAAAATTCAAAAAATATTTTGAAAAACCATCCAGTTTTACCACCACGATTCAATTTTTGAAAAACCTTCCGGTTTTACCTATCATTCCCGACTCGATAGCTTTATTGACAGTTTAGATGAACCATGCCGGCTTGGTTACTCATACTCATTCTCGCACTTATCTCACACTCACACTCACACTCACACTCATTCACTTATGAACCATATGCTCCGTTAGCACTATTATTGTTTAATTACCTGATCATGACATTTAACCCAAGTGAGGTCGCTACCAGGATCCATGTGAAACTTGAAAGACTCGGCTGGATTCCCTATATTGATCGTGGTGAAGTAACCCCTGAGATTAAAGTTTGTCACGATCACTCATTAAGAAATCATGACAACATATATAGATAGAAGCAAAGAACATATATATATGCATAAGGTGGACGTATCAACTTACCTTTCGGGATAAACGTTTCCTCTGAGAGGAAAAACAATGGACTTTCTACTGGTAATTGTAGTGCGATTAGCCTCTGAGAAAGAGATCTGAAATATTGTTGTAAACAATAAGTAGTAGAGCACCACCACCATCATTGGTTGCATCTGGCATATCCTTTTGCCTTCCATCATATTCATGCTTGTATTTGAAAAAGTTGCCGTCCATGAATCTATATATATAGACAGGGAGACGCATGCATTCCAGCTGCAAATGATTATGATCGCAACTTGCCAGGTTTTCCTACATATGTTCTTTGTTTTATTTCCCTTGTCGAATTAAGCAATAAAGAATTCAGCTCCTAATTATTGAATCTCTTTCTTGTCATATGTTCATTGAGCAAGAATGATGACAAGAAGAAGAATGTTGAGAATAAGAAGTGTCGTCTATACAGGCATTCCACCTGCGAATGAATTATGAACGTGATCGCAACTCGCAAGGTTTTTTTGAGTTATTTCGTTTCTTAATATGTCAATTACATCAACAACAATGAATCTTCTTGTTCTTTCTTGTTCTTTCTTGTTCTTTTTATAAAATTCAGCTCCTAATTATTGAATCTCTTTCCTTGTCCTATATATGTTCTGCAGTCTGTAGTGTCCCCATGCCCAAGTTTTCAGAAGCCCAAAAGTGATGAGCCCAAGTAACAAGAAGGCCCATATAACCTTGTGGTTTGTCCGATGTTCTCTTAAATGCTCCAAAGGAACTACAATAAAAAAATAAAAATAAATACAATACAATACATGCAAATAAAATGTGCAATATTAAGTTTCATTGTTCTCTTATTTTAACAGAATGATGAGAATGAGAACAAGAACAAGAACAAGAATGTGAGAACAAGAATCAAGAATGATGAGAACAAGAACAAGAATGTGAGAACAAAAAGAATGTTGAGAATAAGAAGTATCATCTATGCTGGCATTTTTATTTTAATTTTTGAATTAACACATTATTTATACAGGCAACTTTTTAAAGAAGACATTAAGAACAAGTCAAAAATCTCTTATCCTGAAAGTTAAGAGAAAATTAAGTGCTTTATAAGTTATGATCCAATAGGACCAGCACATCTCAATGGTAGAGAACCTTTTTAAGTAGAAAATTGTGTGGGCCTTGAGCCATAAAGTGGTCAATACCTTTACAAGTTGTTTGAGTTGGATTTTCTTACATGATATCATAGCAGAAGCCACTACAATGTCTGGTTCACTTACCTCTACTCTTTCGGATCACCTATTGTGTTTTTCGGATATCCTTATGAACGAACCATCTACAATTGAAAGTACCTCAATCCCGTATGGGCCACTTGTACGGCCTTTTGGATGTCCAATGGACGAATCACTCACATGTGAACCCTAACCTGCATAGTCCACTTGTTGGATCTCGCATAATAGAGCTCAGAAGTGCTGGGAAGTGTTAAAATAAAAGTCTTACATCAGAAAGTTGAGATAAAACAAAAGTACTTTATAAGTTAAGGTCGAAACACAACCATGTGGGTCTTAAGACCAAAAGCAAACAATACATTTACAAGTTCTTTGTGTGGACTTTCTTACGATACCATTCAAGCCAAATAAAGCCCAATCCAAACATAAGGACCATGCTCAAGTCAAGCCCATTTTAGTTCATCTTTTTCAAACTTCATATGTGGCATCTCAACGGCTACATGTTCTGTTACCTTTTTGTGTTTTAGTCTGATTATGTCAAATCTTATTTCTATCCGTT
Organism: Tripterygium wilfordii; assembly: GCF_013401445.1. NCBI lineage: Eukaryota > Viridiplantae > Streptophyta > Magnoliopsida > Celastrales > Celastraceae > Tripterygium > Tripterygium wilfordii. The sequence goes on along the minus strand of NC_052254.1, from coordinate 270,844 downwards.
AGCTGTTGTGTTCAGTCTCGATTTGATCAATTTCGATGTATTTGGTTCATGGAAGAATGCAACAGACAGTTGCTAAATCTTCTGCAGAGATTGAATATTGTTCCATGGCATCTACAACAAGTGACTCTGAACTTTAATTTCATTATATGCATGTAAATTTCATTGGATTGACCTTCAATTTAAAGTACTGCACAGTGATACAGAATGAATAGAAAAAGAAGGGAGAAATAAAAACTAAATACTATTAATTCCTAGAAGTAGCAGTTTTGGGTGATGAAACTTCAGTGCCGCATATTGGGCAAACCTTCTTGATTTGAAGCCACTTGGTAATACAGTCTGAATGAAAGGGATGTTCACAGGGAAGACCCACCAGAGCTTCACCTTCTTCAAATTCAACTTGACACACAACACATCTATCAACAACATCCACTCTGTTGTTCTGATCAACGGATAAACACTGGAATTGGCGCAAGCACGTCGGGATTTCGTTTGCTGACATCCCTCTCTTCTCTTCTCCAATGAATTCTCCTAATGCGATCAAATCTTCGTACGTTAGCTCGTCCACATCAACATCGTCTTCCTCCATTTCTTCATCGTCATCGTCATTGTTGCTACCTTCTTCCTCAAGGAACTCTAGTTCTGCAGCTTCAAGTTCACGGCTACTCTGGAAAAATTCATAATCGTTGCTGTCGTAATCTTCTTCTTCTCCGCTTGAATATTCTTCACTCTCCTCTTCATCGTCGCTGTCAGTTTCAATATGTGGAAGTGCAGTAAGAGCTTCCCTCTCTTGTTCTTGCAAAGCCATTGCCATAACATGATCTGATTCAACTTGATCGAGATCAGTGACAGAAACCCTCCTTGGCGTTTGCTCTCCCTCTTCATTCTCCATTTGAAGACAAATGTGTAATGCCCAATCAGAGTACAAAGTTAATAATAAGGATATGCAGGGATTGAAGTATATGAGGAGGATGAAGGTATCAGGTATGTTTTATGAGATTTCTTGGCACAGAAGGAAACTTTCAAGAAAAGCAAAGGAAAACCAACCTTCTTATATTCCTGTTTCAGAGTTGAAGGTGTCCCTCCCTTGCCTCACTCCTGCCAAGCGATGGCTTTAGAGCTTGCTTTAAAGAAAAGACACCTTCAATGCAAGTCAATTGAACTCCGTTCCTTAACAAATAACAGATACCAATTTCATACTTGTAGACTTCTTGTGCTAAGCCAAAGAAAGAATTAGGAATCAGAAGATTGACAAACAAATTGGTAAGAAACTACCGAATGAGAATACTGACCATAGAATGATTGCAGTAATTCTGTAGAGTTCACATCCCATGCAGCCAATACACTAGAGGCTAGAGCTTGCCATTAAATTAGACGAATGCTAAGATGTAAAGTCAAAAGAAAAATCTATGTTTATATTTGTTATGTCAAAGTGATTGCTGCATTGTCCTACGCAGTTTTAACGCCTTCGTCTCCTATAACCCCCGACTCTGCTGCTGTAATTTGGACCTTTTCGAACAAATTTTGATGTTTGAGTCACTCTAATGCTATGAACATGATTGCTAGGCCTAAAAGAGTTCCTTCTACTACCATACTTAGAATCAGTGCTAATCCCAACTTGTATACGATGACTTCTCGGCCTCAATGACCTCCTCAAATGAACTCGTTTATAATCCCTCAATCTGCGAGATTGTAAACTACTTAGCTCTCTTCTAGGTACACGAGACGAAAAGCTTTCATCATACAAGTCTTCTTCCGTACTTGTGTCAAATTCTTCAAAATTGCTTTGCCTTCGTTCACGGTTTCTCCTTTTGAGCCTTAGAACTTTAACCAACAAGAAAGTGCAACAGTACTCCCAAATAGAGAACCAGGAAGCCAAACATGCCCATAAGAATTTGCATAGGCTCCATCCAACGCATTGGCAGATTCCCAATTTTTGCAGTAAATACAAGAATAAGAGGACTGCACATTGTGGAAAGGAGAACAAGCAAGTGACAATGTAAGTTTAGAAAATAAAATTATGGCTTAATTGATTGGCCACATAAGGTCAAGTTTCTATCCAAAAACTGACCAATATATAGCAGAGCAAACACCATGGCCATCTTCAACAGATTGGCGACACAAAAATTCTCGATGTAGCAGATAAAGTCCCATGTCGATCTGCAAACTGAACTGAACAATAATCCAAATAGGATCAATAATTAAGTACAAGAAAACAAAAAATAGGGGAAGACTGGACAGCATAACATGACAAAACAGGATAATGGCATACCACTAAACATACACAAGTGTATTATAACACACAAATAGCGGAAGGGAGCATTCAGGGCAAATAGGAAACAGATTTTCAGAAGCCGTTGATGCAACTTTGGAATGAAAAAGCAGGCAACGAAAGTGGGGAAATTCAAATACTCACTTGCAAGATTTTCCTTTGAAAAAATCGAGGGGAGAACCAAAAAGATCGCCGATGACTTTCGCTAAACCAGAAAAGAATGAGGCAATGATATTACCCATATACTCTATATTTACTACTTGAACCAATGTTCAACAAGGTCTATAGTGTTCTGATTAGGCCGAGATTTTGTTGTTTCTATTTCTCTCCCCTGCAATGGAACGAACAAAGAAGTTTCGGATTATAACAACCAACAGAATTTGCTAGAAAAAAAAATCTTCTGTATAAGAACAAACCTGATTATAGACTGTGCATCTCCAGTTACTGCCAGGAAAAACAAGTCTTGGCATTTACAGAGCAAGGAATCTGAAATCAAATCCACAATTAGTAAAGGATTCCCATTCTTAATTAATGGGTCTGCAAAATCCCAATTTTTGCCCTAGGGTTTCATTCTTATTCTTACATTGAAGCAAACATGCAATCCACCCAAAAAAGTAAATGGTTCAAGTATTTTTCTTTTCATATTAAACATGAAGACCATCCAAGAAAAGCATTTGTAGAGAGTAAAATTGAACAAACAAACAAACAGACTGTTTACATGAATCTTTGGGAAAGGGCAGAGGCAGAGACAGAAGTTACTCGGATTCTCAGAACCCAAAAGGCAATACGTTCACTGATAGAAATGCACTGCAAAGTCGGAAGATTGAGAGTGAAGATTACTATAATCACTTCAATTCAGAGCGAAAAGACGTGTGTGTGTGTGTTACTACCGATCAAAATGTACAGGGTAAGCAGTTTTTTAAATGGGTTCTCCTTAAAAAAATGGTCCATTTGTAATTAGTAGATTGAACCAGACACCCTTGTCAACTTGAATCAAAACAGAAAGGGATAAGTATAATAAAAGCCCTCAAAGTTATCAAAAAGGGTCAATTCAGCCCTCAAACTTTTTCTCGTACCAAATGAGCCCCTTGACTTCAACAGATGGTCCACGTTTGCCCTTCCATCCATTAATCGTTAAAAATTGTTGACATGGACATCATTTTCTGACGTGTCATTTAATTTATTAAATACTAGTAATATGTGGACTGATTGACATGGATTTTGATAAATCAAATTTTCAAAAAAAAAAACAAAAATCAAACCAAAAAGCCCCTTGAGATCTACAACCTTGGTCGATTAGGTTCTTCAAAGATCCTTCTCCTCCGTGATGAAGCCACAAGTTCTCTGTCTCCACTTCTTCCACCATTCACAAGATCTTTGTCTCCACTTCTTCCACCATCGAATCCCTCCTCTTTGCTCATTCACTTTTCTCTCCGTCTCCACTTCTTCCATCATCACATTCTTCATCTTGGTTCCATCGATTCATCTCTCCTCCTCTCCCTCATCTCTCCTCCTCTCCTCTGGTTTCGTCCTACCTGGCCTGCTGGGTTTTCTTCTCGGTTTGCAAGGTAGTGATTGAAAAATTGGAGAATTTGGTCGAATTAAGGAGTGATGTAGGACGGATTTTGGTGGGGTTTGGCTGGATCTCACTGTCGAATTGATGTGGTGTTTTGGGGTTTGGGAGATTTGGGGATTAGGGTTGATTATGTTGAGTTGGGGTGAAGTGGGTCACTGTTGGTTCAGGCATTGGTGCTCTGAGGGTGGGTTCTTGGATATCTATTCAAGTAGAGAACCGAAACTTTGGATTTTGGAAGCATGAAATGGTCGCCGGAATGGTCGTCGGAGATGGTCGCCGGATTTTGGAAGGATGAAAAGGTCAAACACTTATTGACAATTATTAGACATACTAAATGAACACAAATTTATTGTGACACGAGTAAATTTTTTATTGGACATTGTCCATGTGGAAATTGATTTAAATTTTAAAAAATTACATGTCAGCAAGTTAACTGTCACATATGCATCGTTATGACAGAATAGTTACCAAAGGGCTTTTTTGACCCATCTGTTGAAGTTAAGGGGCTCATTTGACACGGAAAAAAGTTTGAGGGTTGAATTGATCCTTTTTGGTAACTTTGAGGGTCTCTGTGATACTTATCCCAAACAGAAACCTTGCCCTAGTCCTCCTCCGCGACTGGGTTTCCGGAACCAAGTTTTTTATTATTATGGAGATGAATCATTAGGACAAGTACATTGAAGGTTACTTAAAACCTCGTATTTGCCAATAAATGTTTTAAGTCCTGATTTATCCTGCAGTGTGGAATAGTGGATCCATCCATTGCTAATCACTTCTTAAAGGTTTGCCTTTCTCAGAAATATGTTTTGTCTTGCCACATTCTTCTGGCACTAAATTGTTCTTAAGGAACACAAATTGCGAACCCAGATATACGTTTAAATTAAACTCACAATCCATAACATCGAAGCACATCACAAACACGCGAATTTCCTGATAAAGCGAATTACATATTAAACATCGAACTAGTCGGTCGAGTAAATTTCAAATTTAACAATACAACAATTTCAAGCACCACAGAATAAAAGCTTAAAATAGCAAATGGTCGAGAAGGTCCCCTTGTAAATACAGTCTATGATTTGCAGTTCACAAAAAAACCAGTCGTAGTGCAGCATGAAAGTGCTGTCTCATCCAACTTCTTCCAACTACATGAGAGGTTAGTCCATCCTTCCCTTCAACAGTCTTTCCTTTATTTCAGTGGGTGTACTGCGTTACAAACGATCATATGTTAACATGGCACTGTTTGCCGGTAAGTGAGCACACCAACAAAAAATCTCTGCGAATACGATCAATTGTTGAACTATATAAAGAGTAAAAGAAATAAAAATGCAGTTGGCAATTTCAAAAAAAATGGAGTAAGCAATTCACTTCTCAGGCCATTTGGAGAATTCTCTTTTTAATTTGTCCTGTAAAAATTGAATTCTCCCTTAAAGCAATTGCCAAAATACTTGCGAGTATCAAAATCAACAAAGATAAAACGATGCTGAGAGAGACAGAGAGAGAGAGAGAGAGAACTTACACAATAAAGACATGGCCTCCCCAGCCACTCAAACAGTCACGATCTACAGATGATTGAAGAGCTTGAGAAATGGCCTCAAATAATTCCTCGGGCTCCTAAATCAGTATTAAGTATAGTGTGAGAAAGCTGAAATTATAACTTCAACCACAGTAATTCCCCTGGGGATATTCTACTTTTTGTTTTGGCAAGACTCTGGAAAGTTTTGTGGAGAAAACATTATATATAAAAGGGTGTTACAGCTCAATGCTTTTCCTTAAAAAATTATTCATCACTTCAAAAATAAGGTAAGTACATAAACCATACAAGACAGCATGGTTCCCACGGATAAATCAACTCCCCTTAATATAAGGTGGATCAAGTAACAAACCATGTCAGGCTTGAACATTGCTTCGCATGCTCCATAGAGTGACTCTGAAGCTGTGCCAGCAACAACAAAATCTTTTGCAAGCTCCCTGGCATAACAAAAAGAAGGGAAAGAAAGTGAGCAAAATAGCTTCAATATCAAAAAAAGAAGCATTTAAATACATGGTCCATTTGCTATATGCTAAATTAAATTTAAAGAACCAAGGGAAACAGAGAGGATGTTCCAAGAAACAGAAAGGATATTCGAAGAAACAGAGAGGATATTTGAGGAACTGCTGTTTCTTTTAAGTTAAGATAAAAAATGATTTATTTCCATATGCTACACTGAATCTCTCCAATTCCTTGGAATAAAGCAAATTACTCGAGCTCAAGAGAGAGAGCATGCTCGTGCGTATGTAAATATAGTTCACTAGATTAGAATATTTTATTTTAGCTTTACTGTTCATCAGATCTCTATAGAATCTTAGATTGGCATTGCAAAAGGAGAGCTCGCCATTTCATGAAATCAGCCTGTTGCAGCAGGACTGCAGGAGTTACTATAAATGAAAATGTGAGACAAAATGTAGCTGAAAAACTTCTAATAAGTAAATACGTGAACCAAAAAGAAGCATTATACCTACAAAGAACTCATCAGTAATAGATTACATTCACACCAAGAATACCATCTCATCTAAATATATCAAAGATGTTCCATTTGTAAAAGACTTAGCACAGCCATATCACTAGAAATGCATCCATGAATAAGAAGGAAAGAAAACGACATACTTGGCTCCAATTGAATCCATTGTGCAAATGAAGGGCCTATCTTCATCACTCAATCCAGCAATTACCGGCTGACAGAAATAAGGACCGAACCTGGAAAGGGAAAACAATGTTAACAGTTGCATGCATTTCGATACTACTGTAGTCATATAGAATCTTTATCTACATTATTTAAAAAATAAAATTGAGTCGATATATGGATACTGCTAACCTTTTCTCATAAAGAATACTTGAAACAAGGCTTGCGAATGTCTCAGGCTTCATGTCCCTCTCTTCTCGCAGCTGGTACAATTTGTGACGGAAAACAAGGCGTTGATGCCTGCACAATCAACAAAAAAAGAAAAAGAAAAAAAGAAGAAGCAAATAATGAGTATACGAAATCCATAAAATAGTTAGAAAAAAATTTCATTGAGTCGCCAAAAGGCGTCGTACAAAGTTTGGGCATCGGTGCCGAGACCGGAGAGGCCAAGAAAGAGGCGGTCGTGGATTTGGTGGATTCTCTGGAAATCGGTAGCAACGGTCTGCAACTGAACTCCGAGACGGCGATCACTGGCGATGGCGAAGCAGTTCTTACCCACCATCGCTATTAGTGCGCTCCCATTGTACTCAAAGATCTGCATTCCACCATTAAAGTTACAAAATAAAACAAGGCGACTGATAATAAAAGACCAAAGCAAGGATTCTGATGTCGACGAAGAGATAAGAGTACATACAGACATCGTTGATTAGGTTTTTGCAGTACAATTACGTTCAAAAGTATGGAATAGGAGGGGAGTGAATGCTAGTTTGGGAGATCTTCGCAAGTGTTTGCGGGGAAGACGACGAATATAGTTTTGTCTTGGAGGTTACTCCAAACTTATTCGATTGATCAGTGGGCTAAGCTTTGGACCGATCCGAGTTTAGTTGGACTAGTCTCAAAAGGTAGATGGACTTAATTCTATTGGGCTTTCCCAATAGAAAGCCCAATAGCTCTTAAAACCTACACCCACTTCTTTTACGGTTAAGGATAACGCCAAAAATCAGTTTTTATGCTGCATTTTCCGTAAATTTTTTAGGAAAATTGAGTTGGTTAAAGATAAATTCTTTTAGTTATTCCATTAACTATTGGATATGAAAACAACTCACTAAAATATTAAGGAAGAGCGATGATCTATCAAAATCTTTGGTTGACACTTAGAGTGTGTTTGGATTGAGGGATTTGGAGGGAAGGGAAGGGAAGGGAAGGGAGGGGAGGGGAGGGGGAGAGAAGGGAAGGGAGGGGAAGAGGGACTATTTTTCCCTCTCCCATGTTTGGATAGATAAAAAAAAGAAGGAAAGAAAATTTGTTTAATTTACTAATTTATCCTTATTTTTATGTTAAAATATTAGGTACAAGGGTAAAATAGATATTTAACTTACAAATGACTTAATTAGTAATCCCTTTCCTCCAAATGACTCCATTTTGGAGAGAGAATTTTAACCAAAATTTAATGAAATCTTCCTCCCAAATCCCCTCAAATCCATCCCCTGAATTTTTAATAAACTATCCAAACAAGGGAATTGGAAGGGAAGGGAGGGGAGGGGGAGGGGGAGAGAAGGGAAGGGAGGGGAAGGGGGACTAATTTTCCCTCTCCCATGTTTGGATAGATAAAAAAAAGAAGGAAAGAAGATTTAATTTACTAATTTATCCTTATTTTTATGTTAAAATATTATGCACAAGGGTAAAATAGATATTTAACTTACAAATGACTTAATTAGTAATCCCTTCCCTCCAAATGACTCCTTTTTGGAGAGAGAATTTTAACAAAAATTTAATAAAATCTTCCTCCCAAATCCCCTCAAATCCCTCCCCCTAATTTTTAATTAACTATCCAAACAAGGGAATTGGAAGGAAACTCTATTTCCATTCCTTTCCCTTCCCTCCAAATCCCTCAATCCAAACACACTCTTAGAGGGTGGTAAGTGCTAACTTCTTTTTGATGTTAGACTTCGAGAGTATGAAGTCTCAAACTCATTCCAATCTATTCTCTCTCGTGGAGAATAGTCAAACTCACGAGATGGTGAGAATTGTTATTCCCCTTTGTGGAGAATGAATTTTACTTTACAAAAAATAAGTATACCCTTATTTCACCTTATATTCATTGTCATACCAACTCACACTCATTCAATTATGAATCAAATGTCGTCCCATAAGTAAGTACTTGATAATTTACACAGCTAAAATGAAATCTCAATCTAAACTTGTCAATGTGGGGGTTGCCTCACTGACGAGAAAATCCATAAGGAAAGGAAAAGTTGAACATGAAACAAAGCATTTGATAAATTGACGTGGAAAAACTTATGATTGATGAGTGCACAAACTCTAGGGCCTGTATGAGTATGTACAACCAACCTGTAAGAGCCACATGGTTTGGGCACCATTCTCCCTCCAGCCAACGGACATCTTTGATGGCTCAGGATTTACTCCAGTTTACCAGCATAAATTTGGCTTTCCTTTCTCTTACTAGATTTATTCTCTTTGGTGGTAGTTTGACAATGAGATGGTATGATAGCTTTTTGGGAAGGTAGTTCAGCAATGAAAAGTAGAGTTTGAGCCCACCCAGCATAACTCCCGTATCTGCTCACGAATGCCTCAGCAACACGGCTGCACAGCTTTGGTGTCAATCGGGAACCTGCTAGCTCAGGCACAAGGTATCTTGTGGCAATCTTACTCATTGTCCAAAAGAAAAAATATTTCCACATCAGAACATCATGGTTTTTCAGTTTCTAATTTGACAAGTAAAAGTTTGATCAAAGTAAAAAGAGCGGTATCTTTAGAAACAGCCAAGATGAAGGATATATATTTACTCAAAGAAATGTAAACGGACACAGATGACAGAATCCATCTGATGAAATCAACTATTCCCCTGCCTTACTTAGAAAACCCTTGTAATTTTCGTTATTGTTAGTACCAGTTAGTAAGAATAACTTTCATAAAAGAGAAGAACAATCAATTTCCACGAATAACGGAACTTCTCCATACTTGAAGGAAAATGTAAACTGGTGTGCAGGGGCTGAAAATTGTAGAACTTCCAGAGTAACTAGCCAGAAATTCTTATTTATGTATAACACGTTGGTCTTTGTCAGTATTCACACATCTTTTGGGACCTTAAATTAGCACTCCCTAGTTTTGTTTGAACTTTGAAGTCATCCCATTTCATAGTCACATTATCCCTGCTAAACATCTTCAATTACTGCTCTTTTGTTTAATAAGAAACCAACTACTTTATTTGCAAAAAACACTGGAAATGATGTTACGACACTCTTGGGCACAAGACCAGGGAAAACCCTCTAGGAAGGAGGAACTGCCAGAATAAAGATTTTTCCCCACTTTTAAAACAAAGGGTACAAAATATCACTAAACTTAAGAAAGAGACTTTAATTTTAGTGCAGCTAGGAATTGGTTTTAACTTAGAAAACCACTTGGGGAAAACAATGTGTCAAGAAACGAATGCTAATACTTTAATTTTCAAGCTTTGCTAATTAAGATGGCTGGAATTGCCAGAAAGTATACATTCTACTCCACAGACAATTTCTGAGCAGTAACTAAATAGGCATATGGTAAACCACTTCTTTTATACCAGCCAATTTCAGATGCCCTTAGAATCAGGAAAGTTGATTAGAATCAGCAAAGGTTACAATAAAACGTGCATAGTTAGTTGAGTACGCAGGTTTAAAGCAATAGAGGTACCTGCCACACATGTGTATCAACAGGAATGGCATGGTGTTGATCAAGGGAAAAGAGAGCTACGCATGCTGCCACCTTGGGACCGACTCCAGGTAATGTAGACAGAGCATCAATCACCACTGGGAGATCTGATTTACGAAGAGACTCGAGCCATTTCACACCTCCGCCAGGTTTTGATTGCAAAGCATTCACAGTGCCAGTAATGTATTTGGCCCTACTCACCCACATAATGAACAAAGATAATACATACTTCAATCACTTGTACCAAGCGGAAAATGAGAACCAAAAGGAATGAACATAAGGAATGGACCAAGTGGGTAAAGAGTAAAGCAAAGAAATGCAATACCTGTAGCCAAAACCAGCTTCCCTAAGCTCCTGCTCGGTCACCACTGATAATCGCTCCAGTGATGGAAACTCGAAAAACTCCAAACCCTCAACACCCCCCAAATACGTCCCTAGAGAACAAACATAATCCACCATTTTAGTAATCCTTGCAATGTTGTTATTAGACGAGCACAGGAACTGGATCAAGCATTCTAGCGGATCCTGTCTCAACACCCTTGCTCCTCGCAAATAGCACGCCAGTTCAGCGAACCGAGCGTCTGCCGCGGAGAATGCCCTCCAAATTTCAGTTAAGGAAATATCAATGTTGAGGAAATCTAGTAGAGCCGACTTTGCAGAAGATTCGCAAAGGGTTCGGTGTACACAATACAAAACGTCGCCGTTCTGGACTTGCTTCAGCGAGACCAGGTGAGGCCCTACAGCGCCGGTGTATTGGAGAGGAGCCGTCTGCTTCCAACGGAAGGTTTGACCGGTGGGGAAAGTGAGAGGCAGAGAGAGCTCCGATTGCGTGAGATCGAGTGGAGACCAGATATGGGATTGAGTTATTATTGTTGGTGGTGGTGTTAATTTGAGGAGAGATTTGGGGTTTGTGGGCTTGCGGCGGTTGAACGCATTGAAGGTGGGCTGAGGAGTAGGTGGTGGCTCAGGAAGAGTGGAGGCGGATAGCGACGGCGTGGGTCTTGTTCTCTTCATCGCTGAGATGCCACTCAATACTTCAATCCCGGTTCCCGCCCTAGAAGAAAAACAGTTGAGAGAGAAATGTAGAGAGATGAGGGGAGGGAATGGGATTTTCCATGGGAATTTTGTAAAAATGACCTTCTCAAAAAGTTAAACCAGATAAATGACTCATTTTTTTATAAACCGTAAGAATGACCTAGTTTCATATTGTAAAGATCAAATTCTCCTTAGAAAACATAACTCACCATTTGGCTTTTCCCCTTCCCACGAAAACCCACTTCTTTCAAACTTCTTTTGCTCGACGGGCTGCTCGACGATTACCGTACAACTTCCGATCATCAGTTTTCAACAACAGATAAGGGATTTTCCCCCCTCTGAGGTTAGTATCTTACTGGCTTAGTTTTCTATCTAACATATACTCGATTTTAATTTGGTATTACACGAAAAATTTTCCATTTTGGTACATACCTGTGGCCGGCTTGGGTTTTTGGTGAAACTCTGTTTAATTGGGTGACATTGTGGGTGAAGTCTTGGGTTTTTGGTGGTGCTTGCGTGCAGGTGGTCGGACATTATGTGTGTTCCAGTATTCTTAATTTTGTAGTCGAGCATGTATGTTCTGTAGTCGAGCATAATTATTGTGTGGGTCGAGCATTAGTCGAGCAGTTTTATTTAGGTCGGGCATTATGTGTGTTCCAGTATTCTTAACTTTGTAGTCGAGCATGTATGTTCTGTAGTCGAGCATAATTGTTGTGTAGGTCGAGCATTAGTCGAGCAGTTTTATTTAGGGTCGGGCATTATGTGTGTTCCAGTATTCTTAACTTTGTAGTCGAGCATAGCATAATTGTTGTAGTCGAGCATAATTGTTGTGTAGGTCGAGCATTAGTCGAGCATAGCATAATTGTTGTAGTCGAACATTGTTGTTGTAGTCGAGTGTTGGGTCTAAATTAACCTTACTAGCAAGTGTACTAGTCGGCGACTACAGCACAATGATAAGCAAGGGTCGAATCCACAGGGACGGTGTTATATCTAATCCAAATTTATACTTGTATTTACGTATGGACAATGGAAACAAAAGTAAAGTTCAACTCAAGATTGTTTGGTTGGGTAATTAAACTAAAACAAGCAAATAGTAAAGTACTTTTGGTATTTTCTTTGAATAAGGATGTAACTAATGCAAATGAGATAAACACCAAAGCTTTGGAATCCCCCTTGGGAAATAACTTGCGATGACACAAATTCACACACATATTTGCTAATTCGGGCATAACGAATCCGTACTTAAGTCGGTTTTAGCGCACTTAAGCCAAATCTCCCTAAAATCGATTACTAGCCATCTTATTGGTCTAGGTCGGATATTCCTAAATACATTCTAGCCATCTTATTGGTCTAAACATGCATAGAAATTCATGGAGTTCTATGGAGATTAGGATTCATACAAATTGTCACCTAATTAAAGGGAGACACATTCATAATCAAGTGTTTCAAGAAGCATAATCTACTTGACATATTATTGTCTAAGCAAATTCTCCAAACAATTTCATCCAAAAAACTTAGGTGTTGGCCAAACACCACAAGCATGAAGAAATTGCAATCAAACATAGAAACACAAGATTTATACCCAAATCAACTCATATATATGTAAATCAAGTCATAAACAAAGTCATCAAACCCAAGGCTTCAACCTAGCCTTGGCACAAGAGATTTAGTTACACATAATGAGAGAAAAACACAAAAGGAGAGATGAGAAAATCATGAATAAACCCAATTAGTTGAGTAGATCCAAGTTGAGCTGAAGAATCTCTCCTCCTAGCTCCAAGAATCGCCTTCCCCCTCTGGTTTCGCTCCCCAGAAAATCAGTTCTAGGTTCAAAGTGTCCTGCGGCTCGGCAAGTTCGCGAATTAAAACATACCAAAAAACTGTCTTGTGCGCCTAGGCGCGTTGTATTCACGCCTAGGCGCACCACGCCTAGGCGCACGCCTAGGCGCAATCCTAGGCGTGCACAACTTCAAATTCACGCCCAACTCGCTGGACTGGGCGTGCACAAGTGATACTGGGCGTGAACAAATATTGCGCCTAGGCGTGGAATGATTCCAAAATCTCCATACGACGTCCGATTTGCACGATTTTAGCGTCTACGGAAAGCTTGAGATGTCTAGTTTCCAATGCCTTTTATTTCGCTTGATTCCGATAACGTGACAAAAAGTTATAAGTATTTGAACACACGAAGGTCGGTGGACATTTTCTTCAGTTCAGCCCTTTTTTCATCACTTTTCATCCAAACCGCAATCAACCTATCAGAAATACAAATCAAAACATAAATACACTCATTATTTATCAAAAGAAAGCTTAAGAGGGGGATATTTCTACCAAAAACAATAGGTATTATCATACCTATCAAACACCCCACACTTAAACCTTACTTGTCCTCAAGTAAAACTAAACAAAGTACATCTACCAACTAACATCCTAACTCACTAACGCAGGAATCGCGATTGCATTTAGCATATGCAACAAGCCGTTAAACCCCTAGGTGTCCCTAGTGGAGGAGTTTTGTCTCCTGAGGGCTTACAAGAACGACACCCACAAACGTTTCAAGATAACTCAAATCAAACATATGGGAGGGAAATCACTAGAATCGAAACAATATACATCAATGCCATGCAATCAAAAAGATGTGGAGACCCCACACTTCATCCAAACATATACTCAATGAAGATTATCCGTCTACTCAATCACTTCGTCTACATTAAGTGCGTGCAAAGAAGAAATGTATAATTATTTGGCTTCCAAGAGTTCATAGGCGCCAAACATAGTCACATTCCAAGAATTCCAAGAACAGTCAAGTAGTAATACCAAGGCACTTTTATTTATATACATACTTCTCTTCTTCTTCTTATTATTTTTTTTTATTTATTTATTTTATTTATTTAATTTTTTTTTTTTTACTAGGCCCGTGCAATGCTCACTCCTTTAAGCTTTCTAGTCAACCCATGTAACGAGTTCTCAACCAATGACTCCCAACCAGTTGGTTTAGGGCATTATGTGATAAAGCACGCCTCGGATCAATCACTCGAGTTGAAAAGGCTTCGAAGTTAAGCTAGCCTAGTATGTTCATCATGATTGTCTTACCTTTTTACGCGAAACTCGAGTTGGTTAGACAAGAGCCCCGGTTACTCGGTAAGATCACAAGAGCGGAACATGCTTTTAATCATCATCAAATTTATTTTTTTTCATTTTTTTTTAACATGCATGTAATTAACTAGTGCCAAGAATATAACTAACACGGTGTTCTAGATCATCTTAGAGAAAGTCCACATCCAACATCTATTCACCCAAGTCATACCCCACAAGCACACATTCTCGTGCAGGTGAATTACGGTGATTGTGCAATAGAGTAGACGTCAAGCATATAGAAGGATATGATGGGTTCCACAAACCAAGATTAGCTGCATTTCAATATAGCACTCAATTCAACAGAAAATTCCCATAAATATGCAAGATTCAAGCACTAAATTTTTTTTTAAAATTTTCAATTTCTTTGTTTTTTTTTTTTTTTTTTTTTAAATTCAGCTACTACAAAAATCATGTGAAATTTTGCACAAGATAATCCATATGCAGTCCACCACCCCACACTTTAAAGAATGCATTGTCCTCAATGCAAAACATAACAATGTAATAATGCACTAAAAAGAGGACAAGTTGAAACAATACAACCTGGGGGTTGGAGTCATGCATCGAGTGGATTGAGGTGCTGGCCTGGCCACAATTCTTCAATGTCTATATGCACCCTCCTCTTGTCTTCAGCTAGATGAGATCCACCACTTTGCAGTGGCTCAATAAATAGGGCACAAATATCCTTCTTTGATGTGCCCATCAAAAAGATTCTATCTCTAAATTCCTTTGGCCCTCTTGGTTGAAATTGTAGTTTTCCATGCCAATGGAAGAGATATTTTGAGTAGAGGGGAAGCTTCTTCAATGATCTTGCAATGTAGCTCTCCATGCTTTGTTGAAGCTTCCATTTTTTCTTTGTTGGCAAAATTTCCTCCAGGATTTGCATTATGGAAGCACTGAGATTTACATTAGGCTCCTCAACTCCAATAAAGTCAATGAATTGTGCTTCAAATGGTGATAGCACCTGATTGTGGAGTGTGTTATCCTCATGCCTCTCTACAAAGTTATCACATTCTTCCTCCACCTTATCATCATACTTGTTCTCCAAATCTTCAGCTTTCAAATTTTTTTCAAAATCGACAAGAGCTTTCTCTTCTATATCTTGCTCAACCCATGTAGGTCCGCTAATTTCTTGTTCGATTGAAACTATCTCACATTCTGCAGCTGATGGAGAATTTTTTGATTCTTCGAAATCCATGCCCTCCTTCATTGGTGGATCCATCTCCGAAAGTGAAGTGAGAAGCATTATCTCATACTCCTCTTCATCCACATAATTATACTCAACTTTTCCTTTAAGCTCCAACTCTTTGCCACTGCTTAATGTAACTGCTTGAGTTGTCTCACATATACATTCCCCCTCACTTGTTTTCATCATAGGTTGGTAAAGTTGATTCTTGCTTGATACCATCCTATGCGTTGCCTCTTCTAAAGTTTGGGTACTCGCATTTAAGGAATCGAGTATGTCATCCAAAGATGACTCATGTCTTTGCTCAAGCGGTGGTGGTGAAGCCCATTGACACATCTCCTCTCTACAAGCTTGAGTTTTTGCTTTCAACTTTTGGGTACTCGTAACCAATGCATTTAGTACGTCTTGTAGAGATGAGTCTTGTGCTTGCTCAAGCAATGGTGGTGGTGCTGCTTGTGTAGGAACAAATTGATGCTGGTAGTTGTTCCATAGGAATTGAGGTTGTTCACACCTTCCAGAGTTATAAGTGTTGGAGAAGGAGTTGCATGGTGGATATGGGGCATGGTTTGGAGGAGTTGTCCTTGCATTATATCCTTGCAAATATAAGCTCGACCCATAAAAACCTGCTCCCTGATAAGCACATGGTGGAGGATATTCCATCTTGAAGCATATGCCAACAAAAGCAAAATTAGTTAACAAATATTATGTACAAGTATTATGTACAAACAAAGGAAAAGAAAAAAAAATTATGGACAAATAATAAAAATGGATCAAACGTAAGCTACCATCCCCGGCAACGGCGCCATAAACTTGTTGGGTCTAAATTAACCTTACTAGCAAGTGTACTAGTCGGCGACTACAGCACAATGATAAGCAAGGGTCGAATCCACAGGGACGGTGTTATATCTAATCCAAATTTATACTTGTATTTACGTATGGACAATGGAAACAAAAGTAAAGTTCAACTCAAGATTGTTTGGTTGGGTAATTAAACTAAAACAAGCAAATAGTAAAGTACTTTTGGTATTTTCTTTGAATAAGGATGTAACTAATGCAAATGAGATAAACACCAAAGCTTTGGAATCCCCCTTGGGAAATAACTTGCGATGACACAAATTCACACACATATTTGCTAATTCGGGCATAACGAATCCGTACTTAAGTCGGTTTTAGCGCACTTAAGCCAAATCTCCCTAAAATCGATTACTAGCCATCTTATTGGTCTAGGTCGGATATTCCTAAATACATTCTAGCCATCTTATTGGTCTAAACATGCATAGAAATTCATGGAGTTCTATGGAGATTAGGATTCATACAAATTGTCACCTAATTAAAGGGAGACACATTCATAATCAAGTGTTTCAAGAAGCATAATCTACTTGACATATTATTGTCTAAGCAAATTCTCCAAACAATTTCATCCAAAAAACCTAGGTGTTGGCCAAACACCACAAGCATGAAGAAATTGCAATCAAACATAGAAACACAAGATTTATACCCAAATCAACTCATATATATGTAAATCAAGTCATAAACAAAGTCATCAAACCCAAGGCTTCAACCTAGCCTTGGCACAAGAGATTTAGTTACACATAATGAGAGAAAAACACAAAAGGAGAGATGAGAAAATCATGAATAAACCCAATTAGTTGAGTAGATCCAAGTTGAGCTGAAGAATCTCTCCTCCTAGCTCCAAGAATCGCCTTCCCCCTCTGGTTTCGCTCCCCAGAAAATCAGTTCTAGGTTCAAAGTGTCATGCGGCTCGGCAAGTTCGCGAATTAAAACATACCAAAAAACTGTCTTGTGCGCCTAGGCGCGTTGTATTCACGCCTAGGCGCACCACGCCTAGGCGCACGCCTAGGCGCACCACGCCTAGGCGCACGCCTAGGCGCACCACGCCTAGGCGCACGCCTAGGCGCAATCCTAGGCGTGCACAACTTCAAATTCACGCCCAACTCGCTGGACTGGGCGTGCACAAGTGATACTGGGCGTGAACAAATATTGCGCCTAGGCGTGGAATGATTCCAAAATCTCCATACGACGTCCGATTTGCACGATTTTAGCGTCTACGGAAAGCTTGAGATGTCTAGTTTCCAATGCCTTTTATTTCGCTTGATTCCGATAACGTGACAAAAAGTTATAAGTATTTGAACACACGAAGGTCGGTGGACATTTTCTTCAGTTCAGCCCTTTTTTCATCACTTTTCATCCAAACCGCAATCAACCTATCAGAAATACAAATCAAAACATAAATACACTCATTATTTATCAAAAGAAAGCTTAAGAGGGGGATATTTCTACCAAAAACAATAGGTATTATCATACCTATCATCGAGCATTTGATGTTGTTAATTTTATGTGGTCGAGCATTTTTATGAAACTGTGGTCGAGCATTTTTATTTTTATGGTCGAGCAAATGTGTTTTTTTGGTCGAGTATTATGATTGAAGTCAATATTAATTTGGTTATTGTATTTCTTTTTCAGATAGACAATTTTTCAAAGAAATGGATTACATGATTGAAATGAAAAATCATTTCCCAGGTAAGGTTAGTGTTTTTTCAAATATATCTGAATCCATAAGCAAAATCAAAAGGAAGCTTAGTGAGGATCAACTGGAGATGTTTAGGAGAACATGCTTTGGCATGTTTCTGGATGTGGGGCACATGAATTTCTCTGGCCAGTTGGTACATCAAGCTCTACTACGACAAGTTGTAACATCTGCTAAAGAAGAATCTGGTGTGATATTATTCAGGTTCAAATTTGCTGGAAAGAGGGCAACATTTTCTATTGCTGAATTTGCTCTTATCACTGGTTTGTTATGTGGTGATGTCCCTCCCCTGTCTAGCTTGATTGACACTTCTGTGCATAGGATTAGGGACTTGTATTTTGGTGGAAATAAGAGCATTAGTAGAAATAAGTTAGATGAAGTTTTCATGAGTTGTGATCCTGAACCTGGAAAGGAAGAAGATGTGTTGAAGCTAGCTCTGGTATATTTTTTGGAGTCTGTTTTACTGCCTAGGGAGCGTAGTAGGAATATAGATATCCAGTGGTTGCAATTGGTTGATAATGTTAATGTGTTTAATAAGTATCCATGGGGATCTGTGAGCTATGCACGTACTGCAAAGTCTCTTGCATCTGTCATGGTAGGTCGTGCTGAAAAATTTAAAAAAAGATCGACAAAGATGGAAAAGTACAGCATATATGGATTCCCGCTAGTACTTCAGGTAGTACTTAAATTATTTTGAAATGAGTTTATGCTTTGTTTGTTGTGAATATATCTCTAAAACATAATGTTGTTTGCAGATATGGTTTTATGAAGCGGTGCCGCGCATCGGTATGTCTTACGCAAACGTGAGGGAAGAAAACCGGTTTCCCCGAATATTGAACTGGAGCAGCACTGCCACTCCAGAATCTAATGCTATTGTCTCCAATATTTTTGATATGAAAAAGGTATATATTGCATGGTATATATTGCATGATATATATATATATATATTAATGTTTTTCATGCTTATTTGTTACAGCTAGAAGTGCATGATACGCTTGTCCCTACTGATTTAGAGTTAGGGCAGGAATATTTGAGTAGTATTGGAAGCCCCAAGTTAAAGGAGACGACCAATGTTGTGGGGAGCTCCAAGACAAAGAAAAAGAGCTCAAAGAAGAAGAGTAATGTAGCGGATGAGAGCAATGTTGTGGTGGATGCGTTTGAGAATTTGTTTGGAGATGAGGACAATAATCGCCACAACCCTGAGATTGAGCGAGAGGATGATCCAATGGGAAGAGTAAGTTTATTCTTTGTTTTTGATTTTTTTTTGTGGTCGGACATTAATTCTTTGTTTTGTTCTTAGATTAATTCATTTGTTCACATTGTTTTTCATTGTGCAGGTTATTGAGAAGTTACTTGGGATGGATAAGGTGTTGATTGAGCAAAAAAAAATAAATAGGTTGTTGAGGAATGAGGTTACAACTTATTTTGATGCATTTTTCCAGTCTGTGGAGGATAATATGAAGACACTAGTGGAATTTAGAATAGGAACTAACATGGAGGTGGATGATGAGGTTCTAAATGATGAGATTGAACCTCAAAACAAGGGGTTGGAGAATAAGGAGAATGATGCGAAGGAGGAGGAGGATAAGGTGGAGGAAAATGAGGAAAAGGTGGAAAATGAGGAGAAGGAGGATGATGTAGTTCAAGTAAAAGAGAATGAGGAGAAGGAGCCGGAGCAGGAGGAGGTGGAGGAGGAGAAGGTGGAGAAGGAAGAAGTTGGAGTTCAAGTAAAAGAGAATGAGGAGGAGGAGGAGAATAAGGAGGAGGAGGAGGAGGTGGAGAAGGAAGAAGCTGTAGTTCAAATAAAGGAGAATGAGGAGAAGAAGGAAAAGGATGAGAATGAGGAGACCGTAGTTGGAAGAAATGATGCGGAGTTGCCAAGTATGGAGCTGGAAGCTGTGGATGAACTATTAGAGCTTTCAAAGCATCGGTTTACACCAGAGAAGATAAACAAGAACTCTGAAGGAGTGGAGGAGATTAGAGAGTCTCAGTTTCCCACAGCTACACCAAGTGGGACACGCAAGTATACTAGAAATAAGAATAAGCGTGCGAAGAGGCCTGGACCACAAACGAAAACACCATTTACCTCCCCCAGCTTCAAGAGGAGGAAACTTATGGTGGAAAATGAGACAGTTAATCCATTGACAGACGCTCCAATATTACAGTTGAAGCGAGCGTATCCAAAGGAATAGGCACGCGATTTACTTGCTTTCATGAAAGACAATACACTTGAAAGTAAGTTGATAAGTTGGGAGCCATGTCAAGTAGACAAGAATTGGTTTGTGGATGCCATCAGACCAGAAACCTGGTTATCGGACAAGGTAATTATTATGTACTGAAGATTTTTATTTTGAAAAGATATATGATGAAAATTTCTTTAACATATTCATAATTTTTATGTAGCACCTTGATGTGGCAATGTACCATATTCGTAGAAGGATTGCCAATAACCCTGAAGTTTTTAAGAAGAAGTCTGCAGTGCTCGACAGTTTTTTCTTTGTAAGTATATTTCCAACTAGTTAGACCATAACTTTTGTAAAGTATATCAATAGCTACTTTAACCTATTACAAACTGAACAGGTCCGGGTTACGCAAGCTTTCATACTTTTCAATGAAAGCAAGGATTGTTCTTGGGACAATGATAATCTGATTTTGGACTATGTAATAGGAGAAAGTCCAGTGAAATCTGTGTCTTGGTCTAACGTAGACTACGTTTACTTCCCTGCCAACTTCAACAATACACATTGGGTGGCTGTAGAGATGATCTTGGGGGAAAGACAAATTAACGTGTATGACTCGCTTACAAGCTGCACAAAAATTCCAAAATTTAATGAATTAATGCAGCCCTTGAAGTTGATGATGCCATACATATTAAGAGCAGCTGCGTTAAATGATGAAAATCTCTCTTCCTGGAAACTTAAAAGGGTAACGTCCTGCCCTCAGCAAAATAATGGGTAAGTTAAGTTCAAATTCTGTGTGTAATTGTAGTCCATGTTACATGAGTTAGTTAGGACATTAACATATTTTTTTATAACAGAGGAGATTGTGGCATGTTCACCATCAAGTTCATTGAAGTATTAACTGCAAGCATGCCAGTTAGTCTAATAACTCAAGAGGACATGGTATTCTACAGGAAAAAGTTCACTATGGAGGCATGGGGTGGAGAATTTTTAATGTAAATATGCTTTATATTCATGGTCGAGCAACTTTTTTTGTCAGTCGAGCATGTATATTTTGCCAGTTTTTGTGAATAGTATATGAAAAAGTCTGATTTTAATGTAGTCGAGCTTATATTTACTTAGTCGAGCATGTATGTTCTGTAGTAGAGCATGTATTGTCTTAGTCGAGCATTTGTTTTCTTTAGTCGATCATTTTTTAAAGTAGTCGAGCTTATATGTTCTGTAGTCAAGCATCTATGATCTTTAGTCGAGCATTTGTTTTCTATAGTCGATCATCAGTTTTCTTTAGTCGAGTATTGATGTTCTGTAGTAGTCGATCATCTGTTTTCTTTAGTCGAGCATTCATGTTCTTTAGTCGAGCATGTATTTTCTTAGTCAAACATCTGTTTTCTTTAGTCAAGCATTTGTTCACACCTGCCCGGTTAACATGCAAAGGAAATTGTTTCGGACACTATTACACCTTGGCTCTTCCCACCTTTGTATTTGCAAATCCCTCGACAAATTTCCCATTGGCCACCATAGAGGATCACAAAATCAATAGATGTCATTCCTGAAAATAACAAAAAACAACAAAAAAAAAAGTATCATAATTTGCTCGACCGTAAAAACTTAAAGGCTCGCTCGATCATTAACAACTTTGCTCGACCATAAACAACTTTGCTCAACCAAAAAACACAAATGCTCGACCATAAATAACTTTGCTCGACCATAAAAACACAAATGTTCGACCATAATACAACTTTGCTCGACCATGAAAACATAAATGCTCGACCATAAAAACACAAATGCTCGACTACATATATATTTGTTCGACTACAAACTCAATATGCTTGACTACACAGATGCTATGAGTAGATAATGAGTTCGTTCAGAAGTTCATATGCACTTGAGAAACATATGGAACAAAATTACTCGGAATATAGATGTACTCACCTGTCAAAAGTGATATGAAATGTTCACCAACGAACCTCTCTTCAGACTTGCGATAACGAAGATCACAAATAACTCAGAACCTGAACCCGAACCCGATCTGGATCTGGCTTTTTCGAGCTCTATAGAACAAATAAGATGATGAGAAATAGCCGATCAAGTGCAGATAAGATGATGAGAAATAGCCGTTAGGAGGGTTATGTGTATTCTGGTATTGTGAGTGGAAGAAAAGATATTTCAACATTAGGGGTATTTGGGTCAAAAAAAATACAATGTAGGTCATTTTTGCGGTTTATACAAAAATGGGTCATTTCTCTGGTTTGACTTTTTGAGAAGGTCATTTTTACAAAATTCCCATTTTTCATTAATAATTATACGGTAAAAAAAAAAAAAAAGACAAAAGAGGTGTGAAATAGACGACTTTGCCTTAGAAAGCCCAAATCTTCTTGTCTCTGCCTACCTTTGCTTTGATTCTGTCCAACAAATCGAAGACCTCACACACAAATCTAACTCTCCACTCTCTCACCAACAACGCCTGGTTCATCTTCAGGTTCCTCAATTGCTAAAGCCCTTAAAAGGTACAATTTTTTCTTCATTTCGTTTGACAGTAGATTTGTGAATTTGAGAAGAACTTTTAACAGTTTCATGATATATTTACGGGGTTGCTTTTCCAAAAATTTGTTTATTTTTGTCATAAAATTATCCCTAAACCTAAAATTCCAATGCTTTTGATCAAATCTTGTTGACTGAAATAAAGAAAAGTAATTGTCACTTCAAGTCGATATGGTATTATCAAGTTTGAATGAAAGAGCATGCGCTTTTTCTTACAAAAACATTAAGAAATTGTAGGTCTATCCTCCAGGTGTTGTCCTTTATCTCCTCTGAATGTTTGACAAGGCTTCCCAAGAACCAAAATTTGCAGAGAAGAGAGATTCAACTCTTCTTGGAGTTTCTGCTAAGCTAGCAATCACTTTCCTCTCTTGATTTTCTCCAGTTTCACTTCTTCACGAACACAAAACATGGCTGAAATGTTGTTGGGTGGAGCATTTCTTTCTGCTTTTCTCCAGGTGGCCTTTGACAGGATAGCTTCTTCGAAAGTTATTGACTATTTCATGGAGAAGAAACTCGATGACGCACTATTGGAGAAACTGGAGATTACGCTGATGTCGATTCAAGTAGTGCTGGATGATGCAGAAGAGAAGCATATAACCAAACCCCTCGTAAAGAAGTGGCTCGATAAGCTCCAAGATGCTGTTTATGATGCCGAGGATCTGCTCTATCAGATTTCCACTGAAGCGCAGAGATCTAAGATTGAAGCTGAATTTTGTGCTGGCACAAGTAAGGTATGCAATTCATGGTCCATGTCTTGTAATTCATTTGAAAAAACAATTGAACCAAATGTTAAGAAGATCATTGACAGATTAGAGTTTCTAGTCAAACAAAAGAAGGTACTTGGT
Organism: Tripterygium wilfordii; assembly: GCF_013401445.1. NCBI lineage: Eukaryota > Viridiplantae > Streptophyta > Magnoliopsida > Celastrales > Celastraceae > Tripterygium > Tripterygium wilfordii. The sequence continues at coordinate 247,161 of NC_052254.1, read as the reverse complement.
TTGAAAGAAGGTGTTGGATCAAAAGAGTTGCAAAGACTACCGACAACTTCTTTAGTAGAGGAATCAAGTGTTGTTGGTAGAGATAACGATGTAGAGCGTGTCATTAAGCTTGTGCTATCTGATGACCTAGCTGGAAGGGGCGGTCACGTTCCTGTAATTGCAATTGTGGGAGTGGGTGGGATTGGAAAGACCACCCTTGCTCAGCTTGTGTACAATGCTAGGGAAGTTAATGAATGTTTTGACCTCAAAGTGTGGGTTTTTGTTTCAGAACGGTTTGATGTTATCCGAATTACCAAAACCATTCTTGAGGCAGTTACCTCAAAATCTTCCGATACAAATGACTTTGATATGCTTCAAACTAGGTTGAAAGAGAATCTAAAGGGAAAAAAGTTTATAGTTGTTTTAGATGATGTTTGGAATGAGGAGCAAAGTGTTTGGGAAGCCTTAAGAAAGCCTATCAACTCCTGTGCACATGGAAGTAAGATCATTGTAACGACACGCAATGAAAGTGTCACATCAGTCATGCGCCCTGTTTCAACTTGTCAGTTACAGCCAATTTCGAATGGAGATTGTTGGTTGTTGCTTTCTCAATACGCCTTTGAAAATGGCCAGTCAGATGTATCTCTGAACCTTGAGGTGATGCGTGAAGAGCTCGTCAAGAAGTGTTGTGGCCTGCCTTTAGCTGCAAAAGCACTTGGGGGTCTCTTGCGTTCCAAACGAAATCCTGAAGAATGGAAAGAAATATTGAGAAGCGAAATGTGGTATTTACATAATGAAGCAAGTGGCATTTTTTCAGTTCTAAGATTAAGCTATCATCATCTTCCTTCACATCTAAAGCGATGTTTTGCCTATTGTTCATTATTCCCCAAAGGTTATGCAATCAGAAAAGAAGAATTAGTGTTACTATGGCTGGTTGAAGATCTTTTGCCGGACCATAGAAGTAAAAAAAAGGCGATGGAAATAGGGTATGAGTACGTGAAAGATTTGGAATCAAGGTCATTTTTCCAATCATTACATCTGTATTATGATTCTTGGTTAGTTATGCATGATCTTTTTAATGACTTTGCCAAGATCATATCGGGAGAATTTTGTTCAACATTAGATGGTGCGAACCCAGTTAATGTTGGGAAGAAGACTCGCCATTTGTCATATTTTATGTCAACTGATAAGCAATTAAGAATCAACAACTTTGAAGCGATGCGTTTGCAAACATTCCTGTCAATTAACCAGGTTTTTTTTGTTGGGAACTTCCCATCAACTAAGGAAGTAACACATGATCTATTACCTAGATTGTTGTGTTTAAGAGTCCTCTCGTTGTCAGGGTATAATATCGAGAAGCTGCCTGATTCAATCAGAAATTTAAAACTCCTTCGATATCTAGATCTTTCATACACTCCCATTCAAAAATTACCTGAGACTATATCTAGTTTATATAACTTGGAGGTCTTGATGTTGTCAAGTTGTCGCTCTCTAACTGAGTTGCCAAGCACCATGGGGCGATTAATCAACTTGCACTATCTCGACATGAGATATCCAACGTTAAGGTTTCAGTTGCCATGGCAGATGATGAAGTTGAAAGATCTACAGGTGTTACCTCCTCCCCTTTGGCAAATATCTGATGGTTCCAGTATTAAAGAGCTGAGAGACCTCTTGCATATACATGGTGAACTTTATATATCAGGGCTGCAAAATCTCATCCATGCTAGAGATGCTTTGGAAGCAAATCTAAGGGGAAAAATGCACCTTGAAAAGTTGATCTTTAAATGGGATTTTTATTCCGAGAACTCAAAAGACGTAGAAATCACGCTTGAGAACCTCCAGCCTCATGCCAACCTGAAAGAACTAAAAATAGAATGTTACGGTGGCACAAGATTTCCTGACTGGTTGGGAAGTGATTCGTTGTTCAATATGGTGTCTATTCATCTTCAGGACTGTAAATATTGCTGCCTCTTGCCACCATTAGGCCAGCTGCCATCCCTGAAAGACCTCACTATTGCAGGGTTTGATGCAGTAGTGACCGTAGGACGTGAGTTTCACTTGAAGTTGTCCTCTACGATTAAGCCCTTTCAGTCCCTGGAGTCTTTGACTTTTAAAAACATGTCAGAGTGGCGAGAATGGATTCCTAATGTGGATCAAGGAGACTTCTCCAGTCTTCGAGTATTGAGCATAGAGAGTTGTCCGAAGCTGACTAGTGAATTACCAAAGTTCCTTCCAGCATTGACAGAATTTCGCCTTGTTGAATGCCCAGAGTTTGTGGATTCACTTCCAAGAGCTCCAGGGCTGCTAAAGCTGACCATTATTGGATGCAGTGTCCTAGAGTCCCAACATGAAGTGTTACGAATCTCGGAATGCTCATCTCAGAATACACCCTGTATGTTGAGAGAGCTTGAAATTGAAACATGTATGAAATTAGAGTTACCAGTTCATTATTGCTACACGTCTCTGAGAGACTTGTCTCTGAGTAGCAGCTGTGATTCTCTTGAGTTTTTTCCTTTAAGCTTCTTCACAAAGCTTTGTAGGCTTGAACTAAAAGGTTGTAGAAGTCTTAAATCCATTTCAGTCTCAGAAGACACTCAGGGTGATCTCGGATCTCTCGAATCATTAAATATCTGGAATTGTCCCAATTTTGAATACTTCCATCTTGGAGGATTACGTGCTCCCCGAATGGGATATTTATCTCTGAGGGATTGTGAGAGTTTGAAGGTGCTCCCAGAACATATGTGTACCCTATTTCCTTCTCTGGTTTGTTTGATATTATCTGCATGTCCTATGCTTGAGTCATTTCCTCAAACGGGCTTGCCAAGAAATTTAGTTTTGCTTGATATTTCTCAGTGCAACAAACTCATTGCAAATCGTTCGCAGTGGGGTTTAGAAGGTCTCCATTCACTTAAAACCTTGAGCATCAGTTTCAAATGTGTGAATGTGGAGTCCTTCCCTGAAGAGGGACTACTGCCCAGATATCTTTCGTTTCTCTCCATATCTGATCTTCCCAACCTTACAACCTTTGATGGTAAGATGTTTCAACTACTTAGCTCTCTTGGAGGTTTGCAAATATCAAGGTGCCCAAAGCTCAGGTGCTTTCCAGAGGAGGGTCTGCCCACCTCCTTGTATTCTCTTAACATCTGGGAATGTCCACTGTTGGAAGAACGATGCCAAATAGAGAAAGGTGAAGATTGGAGCAAGATTGCTCACATAGACAAAGTTACATTTTCCAAAGACGAAATCCTCTCATACAAAGTTACTTAGCTCTCATAACATCTGGGAATGTCCACTGTTGGAAGAACGATGCCAAATAGAGAAAGGTGAAGATTGGAGCAAGATTGCTCACATAGACAAAGTTACATTTTCCGAAGACGAAATCCTCTCATACAAATATCAAGATTGCTCACAATGCCAGCCGTGACAGTGTTCTCGAAGTTGTTGTACTGGTCATAAGGTACTTGTAGTATTTATTCCTCTGATTTAATCTGTTTTAGAAAGATTGGCTGCCTATGTGTCCTTTTCTCATGCACTTATCTTTCTTTAATGTGTTGGTATAATTGTCACAGCCTCTACAGCAAATACTCTGTGAGAATATAACATACCTTCAACTTATGATGAATGTTAGTTCATTTCATGTGCTGACCAAAGTAATGTAAATATATTGGGTGATCTTTATTTGATATCTACACTGTTCTTGTTTTTAAATCTATGTAAAAGAAAAAAAAGAACAAAATAAGAGGATATATATATTTGTGTGTCTGTCTATATGTTTGTGAACATAGTGGATTTACTGTCGGGATAGGCTATGGTTTTATTTGTCTGTTCCCCTTTCTTGTTCACTCTCTCTTCTGCATGAATGCTATATGTTTCAAAGCATACATGCAGAAATGTGATTCAGCAATATATGTATGTATTCATTGATTATGCTCTGTGTTTTGTACCTTTGAGAAGACTGGTTTTCGCCACCTCAGTCCATCGACTCGAGAGACCAGTGGTGCCACTTTTTTGTTTTTCTGGGAAGTTGCCAAACCATACACTAGAGAAGTAAATGGAATGTAGGAACTTCATTGTTGCTAAATATATGGAAAATCCAGAGAAGATGCTTACAATTTCTGGTTACCAGGGTTATGTAGTTGGCGTTGACTATACCGATTTAAGTAGAATTTTTCAATTTCTTGATCACTGGGGAGTTATCAATTACTGCGCAGCTGCTCCAAATCGTGAGCCTTTGAATGGTGGTTCCTATTTGAGGGAGGATCCAGGGTGTGAAATTAGACAAAGCTTCTGTCTTGGCCTAACCTTGATTACAAACGATTGTAATTGTGCAAATGACTGTATTTAAGTTACTCTGAAGCTTTCCATATATTATTGATGCTAATGAGCCTACTATAATTCAATTCTGATTATTCTGTTGATCATCATATCAGAGAAATTAAATAAAGCCTGAAAAACCATTGAGACATTTATATTTCATTTTACTGCCTATTTGGTGTGATAAGTGAAGACGTCTTTGTTGCTCATGAGAGTTGATTTACTGATTTCACATCTTAACAGGCTGATGTACTTCTCTGTGTTCTGATTACTTTCATGACGGGGAATTCGTTAATGGTCACTTGAGCATGGATTTTGTAAGGACGGGGGGTTCAACAAATGATTATGGTGATATAGATGGGGAAAGTTGGAATGATCAGGAGACACTGCTGCTACTCGAAGCCGTCAGAATTTACAGTGAGAATTGGAATGAAATTGCTGAGCATGTTGGCACCAAGTCAAAATCGTAATGCATTCTTAATTAATTTTCTCTGCCTACCTATGGAGGAGGGAAAGTTGGAAAACATTGAACTTTCGAGCACGTCTTGAGTTTTCCAGGGCATGATAATTGGTGAAAGTATAGTCATCTGTTACTGCCTGAAATCATGTCAGAATAACTTGTTATATGGAAGAGTTTTGCCGTAAATGAGCAGCACAGTATGCTTTTGTCCCTATAGGTGATGATTATCATGTGCCAATTTTTATTATTTATGACAGCGATAACGTAATTAAATTTCTTTCACTCTTGTTAAGGCTTAATTTGGATGGTATGCATGGACAGAGAAGGCAGTTTCCACGAAGATTTGGCAAATTCAATTCAGCAAAAAGGTTTTAAAAAAAAACAAGAAGAAAGTTCTTTGGCTTGAACTTCAGAAGATAACTCTGGAGTAGATGGTTCTGGGGACCAAAATGAGGCACAAGTCACTTCATTCCCATATCTGCAGAGAAAGTTGAAGCTGCTGCAGCTGCAGCTGCAGCTGCCAAGGCAAAAAAACCTCTTTGCAGATCACCAAGGAAGAATGAATATAATGGGATGAGCAATGATGATTTGTTTCTGAATTTCAAATGGAAGGAACATTTGTGACAGATCCGGTGAACGTTTGGAAATTCGAATTCAAAAAACAAATACTCACAAAACACAAAACCTGACAGTCTGCGACTTTCCCAACATTAACTAACCACGTTTTAATCCAATGCCACGAAACGAAAACCTGATAGAGTGCTTGCATTCCACGTGTCTTGTAATTATTGGACAGTGTTCCACCACCAACAGCCTTAGTTCAAATACATATAAAATACGAAACGGAAGTACAGTTTGCCCTACACCCGGACGCTCCTAACGGTAACCAAGTGTTCATCAACGGTCACGATCGTCCCACAATTCAAATCACTGGCTTCCCCGCCTCAAAAGCACCATTCATAAAAGAGGAAAATCTCTGTCTCTCTCTTTCTCACACACACTCCCTGTGTTTCTTTCTTTGTAAAAAAAAAAAACTCTTGAAATCCAATACAGTCTGTTTCGCATAGGAGAAGAAGAGAGAGTCTTTGTAGCTATATTTTTTCTTCTTTGTTTTGAGCGGATAATTCTTTAATCTGCCGAAAATGTCGACACAGAACCGGAGGTCTTCGTTCTCGTCATCCACCTCATCGTCTCTGGCGAAGCGGAATGCATCATCCTCGGAGAATCTTGGGAAGGTTACGGCGGTGGCCAAGAAGCGAGCGCCTCTCACTAACCTCACCAATTTAAAGAATTTCCCTTCTCATGGCTCAAGAAGCTTGGGTCCATCCGCTACCATGGTGGGTATTTCTCCATTCTATTTTCTTTAATCTGTTTGAGTTATACTCGTTTTCTTTCCTCTCTTTATGGGATTTCATTGGCTTGCATCCTTTTGTTAGTGTATTCAAGCGTATTTCAAAATTTCTTGTTTTCTTGATTTCTGCCTTCTTGGTCATTAGCAATCCTACTGTGTTCAGCTCATTATCCGAAAACTATTATGGGTATTTCAGGATTTAGTGTCGTAAATGTTCTGTGCAACCAAACAGGAAAATGTGGGGTAGATGTTATTGAAAGTTCAAAAGTTGTAGACGTAAATTACTCTATAAAATTTAAAAATGTTTTGGAGTGTTCTTGTATGAAAAAGAAAAAAAAAAACGATCTACAAGAAGACAAAACACAATAGACTAAACACCAAAACAAGAAGACAAACGACAAGACAACGACTTGGCACTGTGTCACATTTTGAAATATTTGCCTCTGCTTATTAGATTAAAAATATCATTAGATAACTTTGAATTGTTCATTTGAAGCTTGCTTCCATATCAGAGGTATAATTTGATGAACTGATTTTTTTTTAACTGAAGGTACCATGTTCAACCAAAATTGGCAAGTCAAAGAAGGGTTCTCCAATTCCCACTGGTGGTGCAAGCTTCTCTGGGAATGCCTTACCTCTATCCTCGAACACGAAAACCAGCTCAGTTGGTCCTATTAGGGCTACACCTTTGCTAAGAAGTCATGATCTTGTCCCAAGTTTTCCTGCTGTTTCTGCCTCATGCAGCATGGATGTTTCTCCAAGTAGATCAGATGAAAATTCAGTATCAATGGACGAGACGATATCTACTTGTGATTCTTTCAAGAGCCCTGAAATTGAGTACGTAGATAATAATGACCCTTCAGCAATTGAGTCTGTTGACAGGAAGACTTTTGGCAATCTCAACCTTTCAGACCATGCAAAAACAGCAGGTTTCATATTTTAATAGCTGCTCGATTTCACCCTTACTCCTTCTTCTTTACAGTTGTATCAATTACTTAAGCAGTCAATTCTTTGTTATTGACAGCATGCCCTTAGAAGTTAGAAAGGTGGGCTTGGGCTTTTAACTAGAACAAGAACTTTCTTCATTTCCTGATATAGTTGTGATCTTTTGCTTGTAGATGACATCTGTGGAAGAGATACATTGGCAGATATGGAAACGGATGATAAAATTGTTAATGTTGACAATAATTACACAGATCCACAACTTTGTGCAACCATTGCTTGTGACATTTACAACCATTTGCGCGCAACTGAGGTTCGTCATTTTTTATTTCAAAGTTCATTCATAATCTTCTATGAGATATTGTGCTTGCAAGTTATTATTTCTTACCTGAATCGTGAATTTCTGGATTTGGTGTGGATCTTATTGTTGTTTCTTTTGTCATCATCTGATCGATTAATGTAAAATTGTGGAAATTTTAGGTAAATAAAAGGCCTTCCACAGACTTCATGGAGAGGATTCAGACAGATATAAATGCCAACATGCGCTCAATATTGGTTGATTGGCTTGTGGAGGTATACTCTTGGTTGAAGAACACTCATTTGATTATAACTATAATCAATGTTACTTATAACAGTGACTGAATTTCTATTGACTGAAGCTTTTCTCATCTGATGGCTTAATTTTTTTTTTCCCGAACTGCAGGTGGCTGAAGAGTACAGGCTGGTGCCTGATACATTATATTTGACTGTGAATTACTTAGACAGGTATCTTTCAGGAAATGTGATGAATAGGCAACGGCTACAATTGCTTGGTGTTGCTTGCATGATGATCGCTGCGTAAGAAAACTACAGCTTTTTGCCATTTTCTGTCTTTCTTGTCATCTCATCTAGTCTACAACTTTGGAAACGACATAATGCTAACATGACAATGATCATATTCTCAGCAAGTATGAGGAAATCTGCGCACCTCAAGTGGAAGAGTTCTGTTACATAACCGACAATACCTACTTCAAGGATGAGGTTTCTGCTAGAAGCAACTTCTTTAACATTATTGGTGCTTCTCTTTTCACCTGCACAACTGTTAAAACATTTTATCTGCTGCAGGTTTTGGAAATGGAATCTTCCGTCCTAAATTACTTGAAGTTTGAATTGACGGCTGCGACTGCTAAATGTTTTTTAAGGTACTTGATCTTCTGTTCATTGCTTGTGCACTCTACTACTACTCAGCTCTTGTTTTACTTATTATCTTTGTGTTATTAGGCGATTTGTTCGAGCAGCTCAAGGCGTTAGTGAGGTATTTTCGTCTACAAGTTTATAGGTTTTACATGTGTATACAGAATTGTATTCACGAAGCTTTTATCTTGTGTTTTCCTAGGCTCCATCAATGGTATTAGAATGCTTGGCTAACTACTTCACTGAGTTATCTCTCCTAGAGTACACCATGCTTTGTTATAAACCATCACTTATAGCTGCTTCTGCCATCTTCTTGGCCAATTTTGTGCTTAACCCTTCGAGGAGACCATGGGTATGTTATATTAAATCCTAAAAACATTCTCCTCTCTCTTATGACCTTTCTATCGCCAAGAGTTTGATCCTTTTATTTGGTTTGATGCAGAATTCCACTTTACGGCATTACACTCTTTACCGGCCTTCAGATTTACGCGACTGCATTAAGGATCTCCATTGCCTGTGCTGTAACAACTATAATTCTACTTTACCTGCAATAAGGGAGAAATACAGTCAGCACAAAGTAAGCAAAATTCTTGTCATTCTGAGTTCCCCATTGTGGTTGATAGTGTAAGTTGATGTTCTAATCCTAGTGAAAAATGTTTTTTTTTTCCCTTGCCAGTACAAATGTGTGGCAACGAAGGACTGCCCACCTTTGATACCTCCAGAGTTCTTCCATGACTTGAGCCACTAGGGAGTCAAGTCAGTGAATTCACTATTCCAATGCTCTGATGGAGGATTTCCAGCGACTTTAAAACGGGCCGTGGCTGGTCATTCTCCGAAATTGTATAATTTCTCCGATGGGTAACATTTAATGGCCACTGCACATGTGTTCCGCTGAATCTACCGCTTTCAGTGAACATTTAACCATTAATGATGAAAATCTTGTATTGTAGTCTTCTGTATTGTTTAGCAAATTCTACATTTACTTCATAGTTAACTTTTATGCTGCAACTAACTCTGAAACTTCTAGAGCCTAGAGTATCCATCTAATAATTCAAGGGTTCAAATCAATGTTTCTACCAAGGCACTTGGAAAAGCAGAGATTTAAATATCCGAAAATTTTAGTCGGCCAAAGGCCCACGATTCACAAGAGCCTTAACCGGAGAGACTTGTATCGCTGAGATGAGAGATTCATATCCTCAATGTAATAATCTCACATGGCCAACAAGGGAAATAGTAGTAAAATAAGCATTTTAAATCAATAGTGAAGATGACCAAAAATATAAAGAGTAAAGATGACCCCAGGGCCAGAAGGGTCTGAAGAAGGGCATAGTAGAAATATACAGAGAGTCTACAGATATGGAGCTTGGGAAAAGAATTCAAAACAAGTCAAGAGTTTCTTTTTTTTTTCTTTTGTTGCAATAAATCCCCTCTCCTTCAGTGCCAACCCAAAAAGAAAGAAGAATAAAACCGGGAGAGATTTGATTGTGCAACTGCAATTGAGATGGGCCATGAACTTGTGATGGGGGTAAGGCTTATAACTTTCTTACAGCTAGACCATCTCAGAAGCAGCACTAGTTTACATCAGGAAAGTACGCATAGCAATCATCTTTTACAGGGCCTACAGTTTCATCACATCGTAATCAGTCCAGCACAGCTGAAGCATGCTTCTCCTTAGATTTTGTGAGAACCAAATTATGTCACTTTGAGTAATCACAATGGTATTCAAGACAGTTCCTCTGAGCTGAACTTGTTCCAAGCTTCCTGTTATGATACATATCGACAAAATAAATAAACAAACATAAACAAATAACTGATACACGAACACCAAGAAGATAAATTTAAATTCATTTTGCTCATGGTCACCCCATTATCCTATGTTAAAGATGAAAGGGGCACAGTCAACATACACAGTCAAAACCACAACCCATAATCATTCACTGTTTTCCAGATACTTGAAACAATACGCACCAAAGGTCCGGAAATTTTATGTCATAAAATTTGCATATAAAAACCAATTGGAATCAGTTGCCATACCAAGCAAATCTTATAACACATTAGTCTCTAACAAAACCAACCCTATGGAAAACTAAACATCCATCCTAAAGAAGGATAAAACTAAGGAAAGTTAATGGGGAAAAAAATCTTTGGTTGCAATTATAACATATTAACTGCCTCTGGCATGCAAACTCAAGCAGTAATTTTGCTTCTTTTTTTTTCCAAAGAAATTGTACTGGCAATGGTTTCAAATGCTTATGGTACTGATTAAGCACATTCCCGATCATAGGCAGACAAGAAACAATAAGAAAAGGCTGATGAAGTACCTTCAGGATATCAAACACCTTTTCTGCAATATACTTCTGTTGCAAAGTTGCTCCTTTCTGCTGGACCTTATCAGGATGGACATACAAGGCAGCTTTCCTATAAACTTTTTTAACCGAAGTAGAAGTAATTAAATCTGTCAAGGAAACCGGTTCCCAGCCGCACTCAGGCCAAAGCACCTGTACATCATTCCACAGATTATGAGGATAGATTATGTGAACAGTCAAAGGACAAAGACTATGAAAATTAAGACGCCACATATTTTAGTTTCTAAAAAATAGTATCCATATATGAGAAACTTCTCTTGCCGAAAGAAAAGTAAGTTCAATGTTTTCTTTCAACATACTGAAACTAATGGAATTCTTCTTGATTGAAGAAAGCCTGAATGAAGTTGAACCAGCATTTTGTTAGTGAGAACACCACAAATAACCAATAAGGCAGGCTGAGGAGGACATTGTCATGTAGCATGCATCTAGCATATACTATTAAAGTTCTTAAGTATCACAGAGGGAAAAGTTTATCAACACAGTTTATAGGCTCTTAAATGTAAGTAAAGTAGAACAGTTGCATGAGTTGTAGCAAGTTCAGGCCTCTGCTTTTAACAAAGTGAGATACATTCTCAATTTCAAAATCAATGTCTAAGAAAAATCTACTTAAGAGTCCACAATGTGTATACTCTTACACCACAAATTACATATCGAAACCCTCCACTAATTTTCTTTTCCTCTACCAATCAATTCATATCTTTTCTTTTTTTTAATAGGCAACTAATCATTGTGCATCTTCAAAAGAGGAAGAAGACCAAACGTGGAAAACCATAATAACTTCAAATTATGAAGGAACTAATAACTAAATATTACTAGTTATAAGATAACGCACCAATTGCAATGAAGATAACAGTGCACGCATATTTCCTTCTTTGCCAGCAGCCCAGCGCTTTATCTCAGCATCCATAGCATCAGCGATTCGCTGCGGAATTTGATATCAAAACACAAAAAATAATGTTTCAACTTTAACAAAAGTAATTAAGAAAATTATGTACACCTATTACCCATTCTCGGGGGAAAAAAATTAACAAAGCAGTACCAATGTATAATTTTAAGTTCTTATGTAATGTTCAATGTTTATTATTCTACAATTTTAAGCATTGAATAATTTATCTTTCTTTTTAAATGGAAAGCCAATCTGATAAAGCACAAAGAAGGTGCAAAAGGAACAGCAGTATTGTATCAGTTATTAGTTTTTATTTTTTTCATTTGTTCCTTTCAAGAAAACGAAAAGAATAGAAACAATCCAATGATGTCAACAACTATTATTTAAGCTAAATATTATTTAAGCACTCTCATAAAAGCATCACAATTCTGATGCAATAATGAAATTACTTACACGCTTCTCTTCTTGCTCCAACTGGGTTTGAAGGTCACGCTGGTTAATATCAGCAACTGCTTTTTCCTACAAATAGAAAACCACAAAATTGTAGTCATCTCATTCAAATTTAAACACAAAAGGAACTTGAAATTCAACGATAATTTTGGTCCAAGTTGGGTCTTGCAGAAACTAATTTGGGTGCCTAAACCATGACAATGTTTTTTCGATACTCGAGATATTAAGGTCAACAAGCTTGGTATGACCTCATAAGAGTGGCCAACCAATGTAATCGTAAATGATTGATATATTAAAATTTGGGCAATTTGTTATTAGTCCACTTATAATCCCTAATCTCATCATGAATGATTACTCTTAGACAGCATGACAATGTTTTTCGATACTAAACATATTAAGGCCAACAAGCTTGGTATGACTTCATAACAATGGCCATCAAATGGAATCATAAATGATCGATTTATTGGAATTTGGATAATTTGTTATTGGTCAACTTATGATCCCTATTGATTTCTCTTGGACAGCATCCTTGCTCTGTCTCGTCTCCTACCTATTTAATGTCCTTTCATCACATTCAATGAAGGAATCAATCCAAGGTGTCCACAATTTCGAAATTCCTCATCATGGTTATTTCTGTAAATTTCAGATGTTTATTGCTTCAGTTATTTCTTACTTGGTTCTGTTTAAAAACTATTCAGTTGCAAGCATGGGGACTCTGTTTTAGGAGTCTAGTTTTCTCTATAAATAAAATCTTAAACAAGAAAATTGTCAACGAGTGACTTTGATACCATTTGTTTGCGATATTTATAACCTCTTGATACGATAATTCATAAAAACAGCACCCAGATAGCCCATAGGCAGCACTTGTTGAGACTTCAGCCAACGTAGTTTCGAATAATTTGTCCATTTTTTTCCTCCTATGTTAGCAGCCTAGGGCATTCCTTGAAACTAGTAGTTCTCACTTCTCATACACATTTCCTTCTGCATTTTCATGAAAAAAAAAAGGGAAAGGCAGTAAATCGGTTTGCCCATCTACCAAAGAAAGGGCTGCCCTACATCAATGTTCCTTAAGCATTTTCATAAAAGAAAAAGGTGAAAAAAAAACCAAACAGTTCACCCATTCACGAAAGAAACAAAGAGCATTAAATTATCAGTCAAAGGAACACACACCACACGATCTTGAGTCCTTAGGTGACGCTCCAATCTGGCTCTTCGTCTTTCTTCACTTTCGCCTTCAACTTCCTCGAATTCTCCAGATACTCGGGCAGCTTTCAAGAACATGAAAATTTTAAAACATTTACCACTACAACAATTACAAGAATAATGATAAGCAATAAGACAGTGTCATTTTAAAATAAGTTACCTCCAAAAAGTGAAGATATGTCATCAACCAGATTTACTGCAGAAGATGTCTTTTTTGTGTTGGATGAGGGCCCAGAAGATGATCTTTGAGTAACTTTAGGCCCTCCCTTGACGTTTGTATTCGAATCAAAAATAGGATCCTAACAAATGCACCAAAAGACAGAATATTTTCTGCTGGTATCTTGAAAACGGATATATTTATTATATCAGCAGTTCTTACCAAATTTGTAGCCCTGGGTCTTGGTACACTGCTTGATCGAGAACCCATGCCAAAAAAGGATTCTAGATCCACACCCTTTTGCTGAGTCGCTTTAGTGGCATCTTCAGCTTCTCTATATTTACTAGCTTTTGAACTTGGTCTTTCCCTTATTCCTTCAGCTACAGGTTTATTTCGAGCTGTGCCCCTGGCAAAATCTTCAAGTTCATCTATTGATGACACAACTGAACTTCTAACTGCACCAAGAAGAATTTAGTACCATTATGGATTTTGGTTCATAAGGAGAACATGAGGAATAACAATAGTCATTGACCCCTTTTTTTGTCCCTACAGAAAGCACAAGAACCTTTCCCAGTCTTCAAAACTTGTCCAGGTTTTGGAGGGGGCCTCAGTGGTGGCGAACCATTTGACGAACGGAGAGGTTTTGAGCCTGCAGATTGATTGAGATTGTTGAATTGTTCAAGAGGGTCAGCATCTGATGACTTATGTGTTGAGGCTGAAGTTTTTTCAAATATTACAAAAGGGTCTTGAGGTGATGCAAAGGTTGTTTTAGTTGTCGCAGTTTTTGCTCTGGATAGAAGATATGAAATGAGCACAAATGCATCTATATTAATATTATATAAGACAAGCAACATAATCAGAAAAGAAATAATAGTTGAAACACCATGACAGAAAAAGAGTCAGAAAATATATACCCCAAAAGAAGAGGATGATAGAGAGGACCAATAAACTCAATCATAAGATTCAACTAAAATGAATAATCTCAAATAAGGATGAGCACTCAAGATCATTCCCACCCCCCGTCCCCCCAGACAACAAATTAATGTGAGAATAGTCCTCTAAACAACCCTTTAAGCACCATGAGCCAACTTGGAAGTCCATTACTTATTAAGACAGGAGCAAGCACCACAATTAATACAATACAATGCAATTGTATCTTATAAGACAGTGGACAATGTTCCAAAAATTTCTGCCACAAACATGTAAAGAAAATCCTACAATAATGAAATTACCAATAAAAGTATCAATGAACTCCTCATGAATCAATAACTATCAGCACCAAGTTATCAATGATACCAAAACAATGACATAAAATTAACGAAAGATGCCTATAACCATGAAGAGGGCAACCAAGCTTTTATTGGACACACATACCCGCTGGACTGAGGTCTGCGTCCACCAAATCCAGGTATCAGATCATCCACGTCTGTACCTCCATTATGACTAGGTCTATTCGTATTCGTCTCTGCTGCTCCAAGACCCCCCAACAAGTCATCAACTGGAACATTCTGCTTTCGGACTGAAGAAAACGAACTAAACACATCATCGCCGTTGATAGAGTTCGAGCTACTTAGCCCACCAAATATATCATCATCTTTATACAAATTCGTGGATGAAGGCCTTGAACTATTCGAATTTGAGAAAATCGAATCATAATCGAAAGAAGATCCATTGCTATTGGCATTGGATGGCTTCGAACTGTTTTGGAATCCACCAAAAATGTCGAAGTCATCACCTAAACCACCGACATTTTGTGATTTGAGGTTGGTCGACGATTGAGATAGCATCTCGAGGTTATCGAAGGAAAAATCATCAACCGTAGTGGAATTCCACGAATATGAATCAGGTTTCGAGCTTAAACTCGAATTGGAGGTGAAATTATGGCTGGCCGTGGTGGTTGTTGCGGATCGTTTAGCTGAAGCCATCGGCGCTGATTTCCCTTGCGGCTTCAACCCAAACCGCTCCGTCAAGACACCAAACTCGTCCATGTCAGAGAAATTTGAACGAATTGGGATTCTTAATACTATCAATGGAAGATACGATGAAAATTGAACTGTAAAAAGAATATATGATACAAAATTAAACAGACATGGGAATTCAATGAGATTTTAGATTTGATCTAACGGACAGAGGTGGGATCTGAAACAGAGGAGTTGAGATTCCTTGCTTTTACTCTCCTTTTCTTGTTTTGAGAGAGAAAGGAAAATGGATGGCGTGTGGTTTCAGGCGATGGTGCAGACAAATTGGCGGGAATCGGGTGATGAGAAAAACAGGAAAAATTTCCGGGGATGTGAAAGAGAAAATATCGATCGGGAGTCGCTCTCTCTCTCTTCAACAGCTGTTGAAACTTGAAAGCCTTCGTGAAGAGAGAGAGATGTCGGTGACGCGTGAAGACGGAGCCTTCCGGCTTCCTTACGAAGGGAGTGGTGGGCCATCAGCTTCCAAATGTCGCAATTAATGCTTATTAAACACAATTTTATTTTTGGCTCCTTAAAAGCTTGTCTGATTAACAAATAAAAAAAAGGAATATATGAAATTATATATTTATAATAATTTACATATTCATATTCAATTGTTTTTTGGAAGCTTCCCATATAACCAGTCTTAAGTCCAACTATTCAGGCTCGAGCTCCGTGATGCAGAATAGGAGTTGTTATGAGTCCAAGTCAGAAGCCCATGAAGTTTGTCTCTAGAAGCCAAGCCCAACCCGGCCCAAGCAAGTCGTTCATATTGATGGAATAGGGTCATTACCTTTACCTCAACTTCAAGAACAGCACTGTTCATCAGGAAGACTCTCGGTATATTTCCAGAATCACAATCACTCGAGAATTGCAAAAAAGAAAAGCAGCCACTGGACTGGATCACAAATCAACACAAGAGATTTTATTCTGGAATACAGTATCATAGACCATCTAGAACCCTATTCATCATCCAATAACAACTTTACAAAGAAGGGAGTTGGTTGGAGCCTCACACTTGGAAGAAACACTAAGACACATTTCAAAGAGGAACATAGAAGAGATGCTTATGCCACGCTGGAGGAATATAACCACCACCATTCTATACAATCTGGTCGCATGATTATCGGACCAAAATCTAAAAATTATTATGTTACTGTATATTCTTAAATTCTGGCATTCGTTTTGTGTTTTTTTTTAGCCCTTTTGTAGTTTGTGTCGTTCATTTCAGGCCATCCTATATTCCTATTTGCTATTTGACGTCCGGTCGTGGTTTCCTTTTCTTCTTTATATATTCGATGTTTATCAAAAAGAAATGGAGGTTTCGTGGAAGCTTTGGCTTTAAATAGACCAGGTGGTTTTTTTAATATAAAAAGAACAAAAACCAAGGCATACGTATCTTATGTACTTTTGTGACTTTTGACCAACAATGACGAACTATCAAACTAGAAATATTATTAATATCTATCAAACGTGCACTTTGGCCAACATAGCTAGCCAATGTTGATTGGTCAAACACGTCCAAGTTTTAATTCTTTACTACCATATCCTTGAACAGCCACCCCAAAAGCTAAAAGAAGAGAAAAATGTCCAACTCTCCCAACCTCCCTTCCCTTCTCTTCCTCTTCATCTTCTTCACCAATTTTTTCATTGATTCAGTTTCATCCACCACAACATGCCCGATCGATTTCAGCTACGTCGAGACCTGCCCTTGGGACACGTCACAGTGTCGCGACAATGGAAAACACTGCTGCCAGACCCTCCTAAGCCTCATTGGGATGGGACTTGCCCAGCATCTCAAACAAACCTCCATGTTTCAACTACCTGATCACAACACTTCCTCCTCATGCCTATCTGATTTTGGAGCCAAGCTCGCTGCCTTGTCAGTCGAGCCCTCGCTAGCATCAATATGTTTTGAGAACACTACTTTTGTCTCCAACACTTCAAGTTGTGCTGGGATTATTACAACTCAAGACTGGATTGAAAAGGTTGGTCCAGTGAGTCCCCTGGACTCATCTTGTAAAGGAGACTTGTCAGGAAACTCTGGATTAACCAAGTGCAGCTCGTGCCTCGACGCTGGCCTGAATGTGTATTCCAAGCTGGTGGGTTTGGATGCAAATGAAACAAAATGTTTTTACTTCACTGTTTTATATGCAGCTGCTATGGTTAATGAGTTTGGTCCAATGGATTCAAGAACTGCTGGTTGCATACTAGCCTTACCGTTAGAAAGCACGAATCAAAAATCGTCGAAGAAACTTGATCAAGAAACCATACTCAAGATTGTTTATGCATCGTTGGGTGCTTTGATTGGAGTCCTGCTTGTTTTAGGATTAATATTGCTGTTTAGGAATTGGGCCAAGAAGAGGAAAAGAAATGCTAACCATGAAGAATATGTGACCACTTTCAAGGCAAGCATTCGACCAAACTCCGGCGCAAAATGGTTTCGAGCTTTGGAGCTTCAACGAGCTACGAATGGACTTTCGCAGAAGAACTTGATAGGACAAGGCACATATGGCGTTGTCTACAAAGGTACTCTTTCTGATGGTACTTCAATTGCAGTCAAACAACTTCATGATATGGACTTTCAAGGAGATGAAGAGTTCTCTAATGAAGTCGAAATCATTAGCAAAATCAGGCACCGGAATCTCCTCTCTCTTCGCGGTTGTTGCCTGACAAGCGATAACTTTAAAGGCCGGCAAAGATATCTTGTTTATGATTACATGCCAAACGGCAGCATTGGCGATCATTTGTCAGACAATCATAGAAGGAAGTCCTTAACATGGCCAATTCGGAAGAACATTATCCTGGATGTGGCTAAAGGGCTCAATTACTTGCATTATGGGATCAAACCCGCGATCTATCACCGCGACATTAAGACGACTAACATACTCTTGGACTCAGAAATGAAAGCTAGAGTTGCGGATTTTGGATTAGCTAAGCAAAGTTTAGAAGACCAGTCACATTTAACAACAAGAGTTGCTGGCACACATGGTTACTTAGCACCGGAGTATGCTCTGTACGGTCAATTAACAGAGAAGAGCGATGTATACAGCTTTGGCATTGTGATTCTTGAAATCATGAGTGGAAGAATGGTGCTCGACACATCAAACCCATCATTTCTTCTGATCACAGATTGGGCTTGGACGCTGGCGAAATCAGGGAAAGTTGATCAAATCCTGGATGAATCAATAAGAGATGGAGGACCAAAAGGGGTGATGGAGAGGTTTGTTAGAGTTGGGATTCTTTGTGCTCATGTGATGGTGGCCTTGAGACCCACCATTGCTGATGCTCTTAAGATGTTAGAGGGTGATATTGACATTCCTAGATTACCAGATAGACCATTGCCTCTTAGTCATGAGTCATTTAGATCCTCTATATGGTATAGTACATCAATGAATGAACCATCAAGAACCAGTTCAAGCATTAGCACCACATCAAACCAGTCATTACGCTAGCTTGGTCAAGCAGAGAGAACTAAGTTGTAAATTTTGAATTCAGACATTCTTGATGGCTGTACATTGTGCATGTTTTCATTTTATTTAATCCAAGTACTATATTTATTCTCTTTTTTTTTTTCCTGTTGTCATTCAACATTTGAAGTTTGAAGAAACTACAAGGCAAATCGGGATTTTCCTTGAATTTTAATGGTAACAACTATCATGTGGTCAAAGTATTTGAGCATGTGTTTAGGCTGCTATTATTGACCAACACAAGCCATTAGATAAAGTGAAGCTTTCGCATTTAATCCTTATGAATCCAACATAAGTTAGTTATGGTTAAACATTTAACACCTGAGTCATGGAAGATTGTTATGAACTCCAATTCACGAGTCTCAGATGTTCACGCATGAATTACTTCTGCTTTACACTTTCTCAGGCAAATGACTCCATGAGTATTACATAGTCAATAGTTTTCTGGTTGAAAGACAAAACAACTAGAACATAGACTATTCGTTATCAGCAATATTTTATTGTCAGAATTTTCTTAATCCAAAAACTCTACGTTGGCCATTTTCAAGGTTCACAAAGTTACAGACATGATGCATTGCAAAATAAAAAAAAATAAATCAAAGCATAGATGAATGCCAAGATGAACGATTAACCACTCTACTTAATTAGGGCATGACACCTTCTTAGAGCCTTCTTGCTTTAGATTCACTTTTAGAAAGCATTACTCCTGAGAGCTTGTTGACCTCATACAGTAGTCCAGCAGAGAACAAGAAACTGCATAAGTAAACACAAAAAAAAGTGAAGAATTAGTATGCATGTTATAAAAGAGATCAATACCAAAACAATCATAACTAGCAATACGATTTGGCAGTCAAACAATACATTTCCACATCAGTTACTCCATCCCAGTTCGAAATATATAAAAACAATCTCTTGCCATGACTCTATTAAATTATAAAAGGGGCAGTTTCAAGAAGTGATCACATTCTTCTACACCGCCTATAAAATTCCATCCCCGGCACCCCTTGCCCTCATCTCCAATCAGGGATAAATTATCTCTATCATCACTACACAATTTTGATGTAGAAATCCCATTCCCATTTCCTATTCTCCATAAATCTGGTGAAATTTCTTAATCGTAAAAGGTATATATAGAGTACTGGTCAGGAAATGGTCCTGCCACCGTCCGAAACCCCACGTTGGCAAGAGTCCCTACCAGAGAGGCAGTCAACGAATTGAAATGATATAAACATTTTCTCAAAAGCATGCATTAGCATGGACACACTGAAATTTTAAAGATAAAAGAAAATAGGTGTACAAATTGCATGTGTTACCAGGTTGTGATACAAACGCGATGGACAGTGCTCGCGGCAATTAGAGCGATTGCTTCAGCTAGTATAACTGCAAACACAAGAAGGATGGAAGCCTCCTTCATTAGAGTTCTCCATCAAGTAACATATGCAGAAACCAGATTGACATATACACAGTGGCACTGAGAGGAATTATTAATTCTTAACATTCCACAAGCATTTTACAATTTTCCAAAACAGACAAATAAGAGCATGCTTCAGAGTTCAGACACATAAAAGGAAAAACAAATAAAAACAAGACCCACAGAAATAACCAACAACAGCAACACCATGATTGATGAAGTTTGGCCACTGAATGCCAAGATGCATAGAACTAAAGAGATAATTTCAAAAAGCATATGAAAATGTGACCAATAGATAGCAGCATTTGAAATCTTGTTTCCAACATGTGTTTCATATGCTTTTCTGCAAATTTTACCTAAAGGTGCTTGTTTGTACTTTGTAGAAAGATAATGTCTATCATTTTGATGCATAAGTGCATAACAGCTAGTTTTCTATTAAGAAGATAAGTATAAGAAATAGAAACCTAACCAAAGAGAACTCACCAG
This sequence comes from Tripterygium wilfordii, assembly GCF_013401445.1. Classification (NCBI taxonomy): domain Eukaryota; kingdom Viridiplantae; phylum Streptophyta; class Magnoliopsida; order Celastrales; family Celastraceae; genus Tripterygium; species Tripterygium wilfordii. The sequence continues at coordinate 226,555 of NC_052254.1, read as the reverse complement.
CACCCCATCCCGTCTTTATGCCAGATGTCTCTTGGAAGTTGCCAATGAACTACAATAAGAAAGAAAATTCAAATCACCACCATTTACCTTTGTGGAAGAAATCAATTAAATGACTGAATTTTTGTGCAGAGAAGAGCTTATGGTCTGTGACTAAGATAATAAGGCAAATTGTATGCATGATCATGAAAAACAGAAAAAGTGAACGATAAAGCATGAGTATGTAAACACAACATACAAATAATATGATAACCATTCACTACTATCATAATGAACTCAAATAACAAAACCAAACAATGCGTATGACAGAGACATTGCAAATGAATTGCGTATTATTATGTATATTTAGCAACTCGAGATTCACATGATGATATACCCCAAAATTATGTTAACAGAAGAGAAGGCAAACAAGAAACAAAAAAGGATAAAAAAAAATGGAAAAGAGATTATCAATTTATATTAAGAAAATTGCCCACTTCAAACAAGTACAACCTCATCACAACCATTAGCTAAGACTAAAACATAACTACTTGTGTCAGCAACATGAATCCATGATGAAAACTGCTAGGAATCCACTACAGTAAAATGCGTTTACCTCTAAGACAGAAATTAGAGAAACCCACACGATTAGAATTGAAAAAGCATCTACAGATAATAAGAATTGTGTGATTTTCAACTATGTACATACTGAAAGAAACCTCGAAACCATCAGAAGGTCCAATAATCATTTGGTATATTGTCCAAGAACACAACCATCTCCAAGTGACAAATCCTTCACACAAAAAGAAATATGAATCAAAATTGATGATATGATCCCTATTTCTAACTCTCTTAACAAAAATTTCCAATAAGAAAAAGTTCAAGATTTCAAAACTCTGCTTGCAACAGAAGTCATTCTTGGATCTTGGTAAACGAAAAATAGAAAAAAAGAAAAGAAAAGAAAGATCATCAAATTATTCAAATAAAAAATACCACAAGGCCCAAATATGACCACTTTGAATATATAGAATTTGATTCACTTACATGATAATATGTTATTATCCTACTGAAGAAAAGTCAAAGTTCAGAAGTATGGAACTCACTGTTAGCGACACAAGAAATAGCAGAGAACTGATAAAGCCTCCAAGTATGGTAAATAACTCTGTCGACGCCAACTTCCCTCGATACATCTCTTGAAGGGAGAGAATAACAATGAATAGGAGAAATGAATAGAGCATTGAACTCCCAGACCCTGCCATGGACTTCAAGGTCCCAAAATAATAACAGAAAACATTACTTACTGTATCATGAAACTAAATAAGTGGTAGCAAAACAGCAGCAATAATACTTATATACCATCCATAAGGGAATGGTTAAATGAAAAATGTAAAGTTAGTTCCCACAAAACATTATAATAATGCAAGTGGCTACAATAAAAAGAAAATATAATATAAGAGCCACATAGTGCTGCATCAACAACTCAACACAAAATCAACATGAGTTGATTTGAAAAGGAATGTCCACAACGCGACACAAGTGACTTAACCATCATCATGGGCGTGCCAAAATCAGCATGACTTGTTTAAATTCCCAGTTTTGTAAAGGAATTTCCACAATGCAACAAAAGTGACTTAACCATCATTAGAAACAGCTTGACGTTGTGCCACTAGCCTACTACAGATGCATAACCAATACCTAAGTAAATGTTTTTGACAACTACATTAGTTCATAAGTTACAAAAATAACACAACATTCATGATTTTACTATGTAAAGTTGTGTGGCCAACAAGTGCTGTGCAAGCATTATCAGTGGTCTTGCCAGCACAAATCAATACAGAAGCAATGCAGATCCCGCAAACAAAAAATAAACTCTAAAAGATATCATCAAATGATATGAAAATTTGGTGTATAAATTGATGGACATTCTTGCTTCATGACATGAAAAAAATTAAATCTTTTTTAGGCACCATTTTTGCAAAGAGCTGCGTAAATGAAAATTTTATGTTGTACCCCTCAAGGTAATAGCTGAAAACCAGCTATTATCCCAAAAGATTTAATATTCTTAGTGGAACAATGTTTCTTAAGCACTAACAGACGGAGCAGAAGAGTTCAGTCCGATCTTAACAAAACTAAGATGGAAACTATAATATTTACAGTGGAATATAAATCACACTAAAATAATAGCCCAATCAGTGATAGTTAGACCCCGTTTAATTACAGAGAACGATTAATAACGGTTAAACAAAAGAAATCGAACATAGTGAACCAGGTAAGAATCACATCTAAGAAATGTAAATCAAGGCATTGAAAAATGCATTGCGTTCTCTTTTTTGGACAAAGAAACGGAAAGCAACATTAAGGAGCCGACAACATACCTCGAAGAACCCTAGCTACGCCGATCTCTCTGTCTTTCTCGCTGAGTCGCTGTGTCTGATGCGTTGAGTCTTCTATCATGAGCAGAAGAGAAGAAAATCCGCTAAATGGTCTTTTCGTTATTAAGATTTAGACGGGGGGTAAAGTTACAACTTGCTAATTCTTCTAAAACGGCGACGCTTAGGGTTAACAACTAGGACTTGACTATTACTAGCGACGCCGTCGTATTAAAGTTCGAACTTCGAACGAAGAAGTTCGTTGACGTTGAACAGTTGAGCTACGCGGCGATCATGGTAGTTGGTGGCAGATAATGGAGGTGGAGGTACCAGAGTGTCCGGTGTGCCTGCAATCATACGACGGAGAGTACGCAATCCCACGCGTACTCTCTTGCGGCCACACGGCCTGTGAGTCGTGCCTCACGCACCTCCCTCAGAAGTACCCAAACACCGTTCGCTGCCCGGCGTGTACGCAACTCGTGAAGTACCCACCACAGGGCCCCTCCGGTCTTCCCAAAAACATCGACCTCCTCCGCCTCCAACCAAACTCCCCAAAACCCCACAAACAATCCCGAAATGACCCCCTTGTCCCTGAAGAGCAACTTGGATACGAATTCCTTCCTCATTTGTGGTCTGATGAATTCTACACTTGCTGGAAGAACAGGATTCTTCCAAAAGAATCGGTTTTGAGGAAATCTGGAGCAGAAGAAGAGCCTTTTTCTGGGAGTTTTACAGAGGATGAAAGTAAATCGGTGAGTCTTGTTCGGGTATGTGCTCTATCGCGTGAGAGTGATGATTCTGTGTTTAAGTTTAGCTATGGTGCGAGGGTCATGAGATGTTTGAATGATATGAGAGAGGAGGTAAGAGATGAACTGTTGTTGCTCTTGGGAGCTTGTTTGAAATGTCGCCGAATTTGCAGAATCCATGGCTTGTGGGGAGACTTGGAAGATGGTTCTTTGTATATAGTGTCTGAGAGGCTCCAAAAGTTGAATAATTTTGAAGACGGGTTGGTTGGTGAAAGTAATGATGGGTTGTGTGGTTTTGCAATGATATGTATGGAGATATGTGAAGGGGTGATTGAATTGAATTTGAAAGGAGTGATCCTGGGTTGTTTGGGTCTTTCTTGCTTTAAGTTTGATGAGTTTGGACATGTGTGTGTTGATCTCAATGAGGTTTTGGTAATGGGAAGGGCGTGTAATGGTATTATAGACGCTGTTTTAGAAGAGAATAGTGTTGATCGGCGCCGGCAGCATATGCTAGCATTTTTAACTTCTCTTTCAAAAACTGAGGTGTTTTTGAGCCCAGAGATTTTTTATGAACTAACTGGTATAAACCCTGATTGTATGCAACATTCTGTCGGACGTGGCTCAGATGTATGGTCGTTAGCTTGCGTTTTTGTCAGACTTCTTATTGGGAGAAAATTCAGTGAAGAGCTCATGGATTATGTCCATCATGGTATTCCAGAAGGAAATGATGGGAATGGTTTAAACTGTGTGGATCATTATGAGCGTTGGGTGGCGAAAATAAGGTCTCTGCTGGAAACTAAATTTGGGACAGATTCTGTTTCTTTACAGAAAATTCTTTGTCAATGTCTGAATTTTGATCCAGCCAGTCGTCCTCTAGTAACTGATTTGTGGAAGTGCATCAGCGAGCTGATTATTAGACCTCAGTTTGGTTCTATGTCCAGATTACAAGGGATAGTTTTCGACAAGGCAAAGAAGGGTCATTGTTTGGTTCTTGCCGATCTTTGTACGTTAACATTGCCCAAGGAAAACGTAGGACGAAATGATAAAGATGAGTTGCTGGGGGCAAAAGATTGTGATGGAGCTGACTTTGATCATTCTGGACCAATAAGGGCTGACAAAGAAATAGTTGAAGGCATCTCTGAGGGAAATGTCAAATTCAAAAGTATACAAGGACACATGGATTGTATTACAGGATTAGCTGTTGGAGGTAAGGACTTTTAACATTATTTAGATTGCAGAGATGATGCATAACTTTTTTACTTATCACCATTACCAAACAATCTGGTTAAAATTATTAGTTTATTTCTGCATGCCTAATTGCCACCACGCTCTTGAACCTTGATTTGGTGTCAGGCCATGGACAACGGTTGTCGGAACATTTTGGAGTCAATTGTTTGTCTGTTTCATATTTCGGGCATCAAGGTTATGGCATAGTGGGGCATCCAATCACCTCGCCCTAGAATCAAAATAAAAACTAATGAAGAAGGTGAAATATTGGAAAATGTGTATTTGGTGACTTGACGAGCCTTGGGCATATAATTGTTCGTTTCTTATCTCGTCAATTGATTGCATTGTGATTCAGAACTTTGGACTTCAATTGAATTTGGGTTGCATGTTAAGAAGTGCAAGTTGTAAGCTTGATCCTCAAGAATACTTATATATTACAAAATTCATCAAGCTAACCTTTGGCTGCTTCTTTTGGAAGACTTAGGTGTGAAGTTCCCTTGTGATGTTCTGACGCACAAATTCCTTTTCCCTATACTCGTGGTCAATAGTCATACAAAGTTTTATGAGTGTGATTATTTAATCTTGAGTAGCCACCTCACTGTTTTTTATTCGAATGTCTCTCTTAACCTCTATTATTGACGGTTTACTTTTGATATTGTGCAAAAATTTCTTCCTGGAGACTGCTTCATAGTGAACTATCAACTTTATATTGATTGAATCATTTTATTTTTCTTCTAGGGGGATTTCTTTTTAGTTCTTCATATGATAAATCAATCCAAGTATGGTCTTTGCAGGTATTGACCCTGAAGCCAATATTTACTGAAAGTTTTGATTGGTGAAATTTTCGATTCTAATGTTCGGGTTTTTTTTTTCCTTGGTGAATGTTTGCTTTGTTTCCTTTTTATCCTTTTGCATTAAGTTCTTTCTGTGCTCACTTTATGTAGGATTTCTCTCATGTACATACATTTAAAGGTCATGAGCACAAAGTCATGGCTTTAGTTTATGTGGATGAAGAGAAACCATTGTGTATAAGTGGTGATAGTGGTGGTGGTGTATTCTTGTGGAAGATTAGTATACCTCTGGGGCAAGAACCATCAAAGAAATGGTACGAAGAAAAAGATTGGCGTTATAGTGGCATTAACTGCTTGACGACTGCAGGGAATGGATATCTCTACACTGGCAGTGGAGATAAGTCAATAAAAGCATGGTCTTTGAAGGTAAAATGCTTGTGTATATCATGTTTTCTGCTCTAATTTATAAGCACAAGTACAACTTTTTTTATACAAAATACATTTTCTGTTTTGATTTCTTCCAGGATTCCACTTTGTCGTGTACAATGACTGGCCATAAATCAGCAGTTTCCACCCTTGCTGCTTGTGATGGAGTTCTTTATAGCGGGAGTTGGGATGGAATGATTCGGTTGTGGAGTCTGACTGATCATAGTCTTTTGACAGTGTTAGGAGAAGACACGCCTGGAAAGTTGAACTCAGTCTTGTCCATTACTTCTGACAATCATATGCTTATTGCTACTTTTGATAATGGATCAATCAAGGTGTTGTTTTCTTTGGACCATAAGCAAGCTCAGTTGATTCTTATCTTTTTATTATATTTTTTATGAGCACTGGGACTACACAGAGAAATGAAATACTCTCTAATTAGCAACATACCATTCTGTCAAACTCCCAACGGTCTTTTTAATGTAGAACTTGATTTTTGTTGCTGCATTTGAATCTTCCTGATAGTCTTAATGAGTGGAGTCACAAGCAAAAGCATTATCAATTGCTAAGTGCAATCAAAATTTGACATTCTAATAGTTTACAATTCTTTCAATAGATTATATCCTTGCTCTGGATAGTTAAACTAGAAAGAGGCATATCACATTTTTCGTGGTTTTGCATGTCTGCATACTGCATGACTGTAAAACAGTTGGTCATTTGCTACTAATATTAGGAATTACAGTTTCCTGCTTTTAGCTTCTTTGGTGTTTGCTGGGTTATGCTTTATTGTTTGCACATATGCTTGTTTGTTGGTGGGGGAGCCTAGTAAGTACAGTTATGGATAATGTGGTCTGTAGTTCTGTTACTTTGTGGTATGGAACATTTTGGTGTCCCAAGAACACGACACATCTGGGGCAAGCCCATATTAGATTGGAAGTTTTTCGTAGTTTGGTTCTCTCTGTAGATGGAGGGTCTCCTAGCCAACATTTATCTATTTCTTTGTGTTTTCCTGTTAAGGAATCATACAAGATCTTAAGTTGATGGTTTGCTCTATTCCTGGCTTCCTGCAGATTTGGAGGAATGATGTTTTCTTGAAGTCCACACAAGTCCACGATGGGGCCATCTTCGCCATCAGCATGGAGGGGAAATGGCTGTTTACAGGGGGCTGGGACAAAAATGTCAATGTTCAGGTATATGGTAAATTTGTAATATTGATTATATGAAAGTCAAATCTTTCTATTGTTTTTCAGTATGCCACAAGGTATGCTTGTCATATTAAATTCTCACATTCACATCTGAATGTGGAGGTAGGTATGCTTATATCTTGTCTGTCCCTGACCCCCGCCCACTGCACGGGAGTTGTTTACGCTTACGTTTTACTTATTTAAATTTGCGAATTGTTTATCTTGTTATTTTATGTTAGATCTTTAGCATTTGTATTTATGGTCAAATGATCAACATTGCTACTATATTTTCAGGAATTGTCAGGGAATGAGTTTCAAGTCAATTCTATACCAGTTGGATCAATCCCTTGTGGTTCCGTTATTACAAGTTTGCTGTACTGGCGAGGAAGGCTTTTTGTTGGATGCGCTGATAGAACTATCAAGGTATGTAGTGTCTTATATTATTGTTCTGAGACAACTTAGGGCGCTTTCCTTGGTTTGCACTTGCAAAAGGCATTGATATGATATTTGAATGAAACATGAAGAAATCAGTGATATGTGCTTTAGTGCCTAACAAATCTAATGGACAATCTATCATCTTTTGCCGCTACAATTGAAGGCTGAATCGATGAATCTTGATTTGATTGTCCCAGGTATATTACTACGAAAAGTAATTGAGCTTCGACAAGGTAAATCACAATGGAACGTTCAGGTTACAAGTCCGCAGATGAACATTTTTCTTAGCAGTGAACCGAAACTTGCTCTTGTGCTACTGCAGGTGGACTTTGAAGAGCAAATACATCTTCTCTTATACTTGTACAGGAATGATTTAGCGGAATTTTCTGCGTTTTGACACAATATACTAGTTCTTGTACATTTACTATTCTTCACAGAAAAGGTTATGGTCTAGAGAACAATGTATTGAAATAATGCAAGTCAGTCATGTAATGTAATTGAAGTGATGATACAGAAATAGAGAGTAATGTAATGAGCTACAATTGTGAAACTGCAGTAGTCATTCTGCACCTAACTATGGACTCAACAGTTCGGATTCTTTTTACATTTAGTCCGGCAACAACGTGTTAGAATATATATATATATATAAATGATATGAAAATGCTCCAATCCAACAAGATAATTTATTGGCTTGAATGACGAATTAACTAATGTTAACATGGTATCTGCACAACTCGCCGTACTTGTTCACCCAGACCAATCCCTATTCCTTCATTCCTCTTTACCTTCAGCTTCTCCTTATTCTCTGTCTGGGCTTCAACGGTGCCCTTTTTGTTGCATTTCTCCTATCAACAATACATGGGCCGTAGCCCATTAAAAAAGAATGCGCCGCTTATTAAGTTTAAGACCAACATAGCCAGGCTGAGGCTAGGGTTGTTATTGGGCTTCGGGAGAGTTTGCACGTTAAAGTCCTCAAAGCCCATAAGAGATCAAAAGGTTCCAAACGTAATACAGATTGCTTGTGCTTCTGAGCCTGAGCAAACGGGACGACCTTCTCGGGAAAACAGTGCGGCAAGGCGGCAACGGCTCTATTGCAATAACGACTGACAATCTCCAAAATCTTCCCAGAAGTATCAACTACAATCGCCACAATCTTAGCTTAGCAGTCATCACAATGGCCACTGCGTCTGCTCCCTGCAACACTTCCTTCCTCGCGCCTAAACAACTCACTGCACTCGTTCATCCCGGACCAATCCCTATTCCTTCCTTCTCTTTACCTTCTGCTTCTCTTTATCCTCTGTCTCGGCTTCAAGGGCGCCGTTTTCGTTGTATTTCTCCTATAAACGCCTCTCTCAAGGTACTCTTACGTTTTTTTACGCGCTCACTGTTTTGCTTACCATGTCTTTGATGATATTTTTTTTTTTTTTTTGCGTGCTTAAGGAGAATATTGGTCGTGTGAGTAAGAAATTGAGTGATTTTACGAGCTTGAACTATTGGGTACTGAGGGATTATTATCGTCTTGTGGATGCTGTTAATGCCATTGAGCCGCAGATTCAGAGGCTTTCTGATGAGCAGGTTTGTGGGTTTGAATGGGCTTCACCTGGTTAATGACTTAATGTAGGTTTTTCTTAGTAATTTGGGTAATGGGTTTTGTTTTCTCCTGTTTTAGTTGACTGCCAAAACCCTGGAGTTCAAAGAGAGGTTGAGACAAAGGGAGACGCTAGCAGATATTCAAGCTGGTCAAGAGCTATCACTTTCCATGTGTTTGCTCAATTCTATTAGTGACTGCATTCGTTTTGTAGTCTTATGCGTGACATTTGGCCTTTAAGTTCTGCAATTTACATTGCAGAGGCATTTGCTGTTGTTCGTCAAGCCGCAAGAAGGAAGCTTGGAATGCGCCATTTTGATGTGCAGGTCTATTTCCTCATGTGTCCCAACCACTAAAGTTTGCTCGTGTGTCTGCACGTGTATATGCATATACTGGATATTCCTACTTATTAAAAAAATGTTGGATATTCCTATCTGCATGCTAAAATTTGTGTCTGATTAGTAGCACAAGATATGCTTTTTGATACTACTTATACGATTGAAATTTGATATCTGACGAAAGCTTGGTTACAATTTATGATGCAAAATTGATGCTAGATCATTGGTGGAGCGGTGCTTCATGATGGATCCATTGGTGAGATGAAAACAGGCGAGGGAAAAACATTGGTTTCAACATTAGCTGCATATCTTAATGCACTAACTGGTGAAGGTGTTCATGGTATGTTTACCATCCTGAATCTTATGGGAATTTGTCATTGTTTTATGAAACTGCTGGTTTTCTAAAGGTTGCAAATAGTTTCTAACATTCTTGAGTAGATTGAAAGCATATTTTTAAGTTCTACAAATGTATTTGAGAATTCACTAATGAAAGGAAAATTTATGATCGCAATAGTAATAAAGAAGCGACTTGAGTTATGCTCTTCCACATCTGCTCCAATTGCTTCCTAAGAAGCTGTTTCTTCTCAAAAAAATGTTCTAGTTTTGTTGCCTTCTAAACAAACTTTTAAATCTATTGGAAGGCACCATAACTTATATATAATTATTATATTATGGTTGTAGCAAAAAATGGGATTATTTTCGTCAGATATAAGCATATGCAACAGTGGGCTTAAACAAATTTACATCCATGTGTCAGTTTTCATGCTGAACAATGAAATAGAACTTTTTCAGAGAACCTTAAGTTTCCTTCGATACAGTGATTCAAGAATTAAGTTTGTTTTGCTGTACTGTTGCAATCCTTTCCTTGATAAACTATGTAATTGCTTTAATGCTATGATAGAAGAACAATGGTGCTTTCGTTTTTCCTGTGCTTAGCAATAATCATATTGATTCTCTCTTGACAGTGGTCACAGTGAATGACTACTTGGCTCAACGTGATGCTGAGTGGATGGGTTGTGTTCATCGTTTCTTAGGTCTCTCTGTGGGCCTTATTCAGGTATGCATTCCTTTGAGAGCACGATATATTACAAATTGTGCCCCAACAATTCATTGCCCTGGATAGAAGCCTGTGGCTGACTTCCTATTTAGCCTGATTAAATGAGTGTTTGGCACTTTATTAAAACTTTATTTACTGTTCATTGCATGCTTAGAGAGGCATGACAGCTGAAGAAAGGAGATCAAATTATAGATGTGATATAACATACACCAATAATTCTGTAAGTTGGTTCATAAGCCACATGTAACACTGCTTTTTCTTTTATTTTATTTCTTATTTTATGTGCGCATGGTGTTTCTGTCTCAGTTCACACTCATGTGCATATAATTAACTAGATAAGTTGTTGAAAAGCCATTGGTTGGTTGGCTTCTGATAATTGTCTTTCAACTTCCTTAATAGTTCCTCTTGTTTCAGTTGTTTGTAATATTATTGTTTTCTCCGACATATCAGGAGCTTGGTTTTGATTACCTGCGAGATAATCTTGCTAACAATGGAGAACAACTTGTGATGAGATGGTACATTTTCAGCCACTTCTTGGAGTTATAGAATTATTCTTTCATTTGAGTATTTGACTACTGCTATTGGACTGCGCAAAAAACAGGCCGAAGCCATTTCATTTTGCTATAGTTGATGAGGTTGATTCAGTTCTCATTGATGAAGGAAGAAATCCATTGTTAATAAGCGGTGAGGTAATTGAAGCCTGATCCTTATCCTTTCTTTTCTCTCTCAAAAATATTGAGATTGCATAACTTGGTGGTGATGAAGAAGTATCAGTAAGAGGAAATATTAGAGTCTAAAAAAAAACTTTTTAATGGAATATCTTCTCTTCATGATCTGTATTTTAGGCCAATCAAGATGCTGCAAGATATCCAGTTGCGGCTAAAGTTGCCGAGCTGCTTATTCGAGGCATTGTGAGTGCAGTGTTTTTCTCAGTTTCATTTAAACTAACAATTGTGGTTGGTACACAATACAATTTACATATTTAGACTAGTCACAAGTGAGTCATCAATGAATCAATTGTTGTAACAGCACTACAATGTGGAGCTGAAAGATAATTCGGTGGAGTTGACTGAGGAAGGAATAGCACTAGCTGAAATGGCTCTTGAAACAAATGATTTATGGGATGAAAATGATCCTTGGGCAAGGTGAAAATTGGTCTTCTGCCTTCATTATCTCTCTGTATTTTCATTTTTATTGTTGCCAGTAAATGGATGGCTGCCCTTGGTGCATTGTGCATTCCCTCTTAGTCTTTGGCAAGGTGCTTTCTAGAGTATTTATTAACCTGTGTTCTTTTTAGTCAAATTTGTCCATTTTCAACTACTTGTTTTTTACTGGTTTAGTACTTAAGATGATTTGAATTTGTATGTCCTTCTAGCTGCCTGCTGTGGCACTAACAATTATCTTGCCACGTATGCTTTCTCCAATTGTCAATTTAGGGGATGCTGTTAAAATGTTGCAGATTTGTGATGAATGCTTTGAAAGCTAAAGAGTTTTATCGACAAGATGTCCAATACATTGTTAGGAATGGAAAGGCTCTCATAATCAATGAGGTATTCAGGGTTTTGCATATTGTTTCTTTTGTTAGTGGGTGTTTTAATACTAGCCAAGACTTGAAGAATTTTTTCATTAGAGGAAATATGTAAACTTTCTGCAGTTAACTGGTAGGGTTGAAGAGAAAAGGAGATGGTCTGATGGAATTCACCAGGCTGTAGAGGCTAAAGAAGGCCTGAAAATTCAGGTATCTCTTGATGTTTGAATGTGGTAGTCTTAAGTTTAAGATGAACAATATATTGCATTTAAACAATAGGTATCTGATAAAAGCCGTGATTCTGAACACTATCAGGCTGATTCAGTTGTTGTAGCACAAATTACATACCAATCACTCTTTAAGCTCTACCCAAAGCTGTCAGGAATGACTGGAACTGCAAAAACAGAAGTAAGGACGATCACATGGACCTGACATTGTGATTGAGTATTTGTTGCCCTAATTATTTTTTAGTATTATTGATCGTGATTTGTGAATGTAGTCCTCATGCGAAATTTCTCATTATGTAATGTCAGGAAAAGGAGTTCTTGAAAATGTTTCAAACGCCAGTGATTGAAATGCCCACAAATCTGCCAAATATTCGTAAAGATTTGCCAACACAAGCTTTTGCTGTAGGACATTCAATGTCTTGAGTTTATTTTAGTTTCATAATGTTGAATTTTTTTATATTAAAGGTTTAATTTTGTGACGTTCTGTCTCTCCCTCTTACACTAATCAATTTTTTCATGCACTCTATTAGACTGCTCGAGGGAAATGGGAATATGTTGGTCAAGAAGTCGAATACATGTTTAGGCAGGGCCGTCCTGTTTTAGTTGGGACCACCAGGTAAGCATTTTGGTAATCTTTGTTCGATTCCACAACATTTCTGTTAATACTTTTCTTGGCGATATAAACTTTATTGCTTACCATGCTTTGGTTTTCATAGAAAGACTGTTGGATGGATATGCCCTGTTTTTATAGTTATGGTAGGTAGGTAAAAAGTTAAACAACACTCGTGCACAAGGCTCCTGCAATAAGTAAGGTTTGGGGACAGGCAAGACGTACACAAAGTCGCAAACCTTAGCCTCACATAATATGTGCAGAGGTTGTTTTCTAGGATTGAACTTGTGACCTCTAGGTTACACCCATGCAATTCTACCATTATGTCGCATGTTCGCTTGTGTTCATAGTTATGGATCCTTATATTTAAAACAAACCATATGCTTATACTCCTTTTAGAAAGAATATCTATACTGTTTGATGATGGTGACATGTTGATACGATTTTTCAGTTTTCTCCATCCTTTGCTTTTGTTTTTCTGGGAAAACTATCATGTTATATAGGATTCTATCATCTGATTGCTTTTGTTGTCACTCCGCTCTTAATGCAGTGTTGAGAATTCTGAATATCTGTCAGATCTACTGAAGCAACAGGGAATCCCACACAATGTCCTGAATGCACGACCGAAGGTATGGTAACAGTTATGATGTAAACACCTTAACTGGTTGTTTAATAGGTTGCTATGTCTTATATATTGGAAATTTTCACTATGTTATCTTTTTACCATTCTGTTTTCAAAATTTTCCATCAGTATGCTGCAAGAGAAGCAGAAGTTGTTGCCCAGGCAGGTCGAAAATACGCCATTACAATTTCCACAAATATGGCAGGCAGAGGCACTGATATAATTCTCGGAGGAAATCCACAAGTAGGTTCGCTTTTAGATAACTCCATGTTTCTATGAATATGTCCTAGAACAATATTTGGCTACTTTTCGAAATTCTTTGATGCACTATTTTTATCTTTAGCTTTACATCTTCAATTAAGAACATTCATTTGGAGTATGTCTTGTATGCTGAGTTTGAAGTCACTCTTTTTACCTTCACTTGGCATGATATGTCAGATGCTGGCAAAACAAATCATGGAGGACAGTTTGCTTTCATTTCTAACACAGGAAGCTCCTAATGATGAAGCTGGCAGCTCGATCATTTCACAAAAGGTAATTGCTTGTTGATACCTCATGCTAGTTAAAAGAAAAACATTTATATTAATCAAAGATTGAAAATGTAGGTTTTGTCAAAGTTAAAGATTGGATCAACATCATTGTCTTTGCTGGCTAAGACAGCTCTTATGGGTTTGTCTCTCCACCATTAAACTTTTACTTAGGCTCATTTTAGATACCTTATGTCTATGTATTGTTCATCTCTCTATATATATAGATATATATAACAAAAAAACCTTACATTATCTTCTTTAAATGTGAATTATTTAGCCAAATATGTTGGGAAAAGTGAGGGTAAGAGTTGGACCTATCAGGAGGCAAAGTCAATGATATCAGAGTCTGTGGAAATGAGTCGATCAATGGATTTGAAAGGGCTACAGAAGCTTGTTGAAGAAGAGGCTGAGATGTACCCTCTTGGTCCTTCTATAGCACTTGCTTATTTGTCAGTCCTGAAGGATTGTGAAGTACACTGCATCAATGAAGGATCTGAAGTGAAAAGGCTTGGGGGCCTTCACGTGATTGGGACATCTTTGCATGAGTCCCGCAGAATTGATAATCAGGTAACTTGATCAGAATTGCCCTATGAGTGGGAATAACATTTGTATCTGTTATGCATCAACCATCCATATTATTTAGATAATGCTATGTACTTATGAGGCAACTTATTTTGTTTCTGGCAACCTAAAACTAAACTTTCATTTTAAATTGCCTGCCAGAAATTTCAAAGCTAGTGGATTCCCTTTTTTTGTAGGTCTGCAATTTTCATCCATTAGATACATCATAATCTTGTGGCTAATAATATTTTATGAACTTTCATTGTTCGGAATTTGAATATGTTGTATTGTACATCTGCTAAAATGTGAGCATCCGATTTCTAGTTTATGCCACCTGCCACTGGTTGGCGAATATTCCTACTCTTTTGTGCCTTGACTATAATCTTGTGTCATAACTGAAAGCCTAATGCATCCATGGGCAAAAGGCTCATAGCGATAATGCATACATCAGAGATCATGCTAATCTTGATGTTTTTAAGATCTCAAATATCATGACTGATGACACGTTGATTTTTTTGTGTACTAAGTTCCAATCTAGAAATTATCTAAGCTTGATATAATTGTCTTTCTGTGCAGCTTCGTGGCAGAGCAGGAAGGCAAGGGGATCCGGGATCTACGCGGTTTATGGTTAGGTACTGTACAGTTCAATGCTTATTTTAATTGTGAGTAAAACAATGTTTCTCTGCATTTATAATCTTTAAATTATTGTGTAACAGTTTGCAGGATGAGATGTTTCAGAAATTCAATTTTGATACAGAATGGGCTGTGAAACTTATCTCAAAAATTACAAATGATGAAGATATACCAATTGAAGGTGGCGCAATTGTAAAACAGGTGATGGTTTCGCCTATATCTGTGATAACATTTCAAATTGGTTGTTCTTAAACCCTTTCCTTCTTCTTTTGCTCTTTTATGTTCCAGTTGTTTCATTACCATTAACTGAATGGTGAATACTAACTTGACTTGCCATATGTTTATCATGGATTTGTAGCTTCTAGCCCTTCAAATCAATGCAGAGAAATACTTCTTTGGCATAAGAAAGAGCCTGGTTGAGTTTGACGAAGTATTGGAGGTCAGCGTTTGAGAGTCATTATTTGAAGTACTTGTAATAGTTGTTGACTTATTTTCTACCTATGGTCTTATGACTTGTTATTGATCAATCCGATTAGCATTTTTCCATGCATACTATATTTGTAAGGCATGATCTCTGTGTTATAGCGTCTTTCATATGATACGTTATCTCAGTAAATTATTTTATGTGCTGTAAAAATTGTTGCAATCAAACTTCACTAGTTATACATCAGTAATAATGTTTTTTACTTTATGTAAATATTTAACTAACAATTGAAATGCAATTATTTTATCTAAAATTGGATGTTGTATATACAAATTTATTGTAATACAAATCATATCATTAGCTCCTTAAATTGTTCAACATCTTTGTTTCAGGTACAAAGGAAGCATGTCTATGACCTTAGGCAATTGATTTTAACGGGCGATGACGAAAGTTGTTCCCAACACCTATTCCAGTAAGTATTTTTCGTGTTCAGATACTTCCATCTGCTGCCTAGTAAGTGTCAAAACTCAAAGCATTTATCATCAGGATGCATATTTATATTCACAATGTACTCAAGTGTTCCGCCATTTTCTTTTTTATTAATGTTTCTTTGTTGTTGGTATTCAATTTTATGGTTGTTCTTCACAGAGTTCAAACCACAATGCTATGACTTGATCTGTAGTGATAGGTTTTTCTTCCTTCTAATTAATGGAAAATCTTGCTGTTGAGGTTTCCTTGACATGCTGACATAGTATTGTTAAAATGTATGCAAAATATACGCAATATCTCTCCTTGAGAAAAATTCGGAATGTTAAAATTTAAAACCCATGCAAGATCTCTCCGTGAGTTTCGTACTTGGCATAATCACTTGTTATCCCTTGAGAAAATTTTGGAAAACAAAACATAAAGGTAAAAGATTTGGCATGCAAAAATTTCTTTTGACAGAAGTCTCCGGCATTGCAAACTTAAAAAAGTTAGGATGGCCACCAATGATTCCAGAGAGAGTCTCATTCTGCTGGACCAACTTAGGGCTTAAATAGCATTTCATATAATCTGAAATGCCATAAGACAATAAGATTTCAGAATGTTAGAACGCCCAAACAAGATCTGGCACCCACATATTATACAATGGCAATATCATTACCATGTTTGATGCTTTGTTTAAGAAGAGGAGTTTAGAGTACCTGTCTTTTAGGCTCATACGCGAGCTAATTTTCCATAGTTAGCTTGCACACATAAGCATTTCGCTTTTATTCTTCACCGCCACCTCCCCACGCCTTCTTTTTGTGCCGACTCTTTTGGTAGTTAAATTTTTAGTTTTGAACAGCATATCACAACTAAAGAAAGTTGTTTGATAGGTACATGCAAGCAGTGGTGGATGAAATTGTCCTGGGCAATGTTGATCCTCTAAAGGTAATATCGAAGTACACCATTTTATGAGAACGTTCAAATGGGTTTGATTTTTTTCCCTCTTCGCTACCCACTCTTTTACCTTAATGTTCAAAATTTATGTCAATTTTCTTTGGAAGCATCCAAGAAGTTGGAGTCTGGGTAAGCTCTGGAATGACTTCATCTCAGTTACAGGGAAAATATTAAATGGTAAGGTTATTTGTAATCATTCTATGGCTTCTGATATTTTTTTCATATGTTATCAGTCTCTGATTTAGAATGGCTACCCTATTATTTGAGATAAACCCTAACCAAATAAAAGTTTTTTCCAGACGAGTTTCCAGCAATTGATGAGGAGCTCTTATTGAAATCTCTATCCCAGCTGCAAGAATCAAGCTTTATAGATATTGACAACTTCAACCTTCCAAACTTGCCAAAGCCTCCAAATGCCTTTAGGGGGATCCGAAGGAAGAGTTCTTCGCTAAGACGGTGGCTAGATATCTGTTCTGATGATTTGACTAGGTATAAACTTGATGTCCAGTCCACAGTTAAACATCATTCTTCTTTTTTCCCTTTTTATTTCCTCCCAACACTTCAGTCATCACCCTCACTGGGATGTTTAATACAGGAATGGTAGGTACCGAGCAAGCACTAATATTCTGCGCAAATACCTCGGTGATGTTCTAATTGGTTCATATTTGGATGTTGTACAAGAATCTAGTTACGATGATGCCTATGTGAAGGAAATAGAGGTGAGATCCTCTTTTTATGGGATGCCATTATGTGAACTAATTGCTTGAGGGTGAAAATTAGGTGACTCTGCAAGTTGATGTTGTTAGTAAAGACTCTAGATTCAAAAGCAGCAGCAGGTGAATATATGTAGATGATCTAATATGACTTGACGTTGTCGATAGCTTGTGGTCCAGTCACTTATACTTCTTTTTGTGATGTGCATATTATTCCTTAGAAATTATGTTGGATATAAACGAAAGAAAAGTTATGCAGAACTTATGAAGAAGGAATTTCTGCCATGAACGAATTATTGTGTTAGCATATAACCTAATGATATGATATCCTATGGTCCAGTGTGAGATTGTGTGATGAGCTGAATCAACTAATCATTGCATTGCTTAAAAAGTTCTGCATTTCATATTCTAGTTTATGATCAGAATGGAGATATTTAACGGTGGGGTGTTATCAATATCAAATCATAGAGGCCATGCTCAATGTGGTGATCCATCGAAAAGTTACATGCAAATATTTCCTGCTTTTCATTTCTAATAATAAACTAAAAAAAGTAGTAAAAAAATGATGGTACCGACGGTAAGTGGTGTGATTTTGTCAAGCATTACGGTCATCAATGCATTTGTAGATATACCAAATGTCTTAAGTTTGTTCTCAATCTAGCAACATGGTCTTATGATTTAATATGATGGAACATTGTTCACAAGTATCATTGATCAACAAGGTGTAGAAGAATTTTGCATTCAAGTCATGGTTGTTTGATGATTTCACTTTAGTTGATGAGTTATATTATAAAATCCCCCAAAAAGGAGGATCATGCAATTGGTTGTCCTATATTCAGAATTAATTAGCTGGTCCAGCCAGGTTTTTTTTTTTTCATGACGTAATTCTTTGTTCTTATACAGAGAGCAGTCCTTGTGAAGACTCTTGACTGTTTCTGGAGGGATCATCTTGTAAACATGAATAGGCTCAGTTCAGCGGTATTTTTCTTTTCATTGAGCTGAATTGGTTCTCTTTTGCATTTTCAATATGCACAAATTTGAATGTTGTATTTGGCAGGTGAATGTAAGAAGTTTTGGCCATAGGAATCCTCTTGAAGAATATAAAATTGATGGATGTCGATTTTTCATTTCAATGCTTAGTGCAACTAGAAGATTAACGGTAGAATCACTCTTGAGTTACTGGGCATCACCTATGGAGTCCCAAGAAATTTTTGCATCATAAAAGCAAGTGGTTGCTGTGAAGAGTTTAGTACCATTTCTCATCTGATGACTGATGGTAAGTACCTAGCTACTCGTGTAGACGAAAATCCTGTGTTTTGAATCATATGTGCATTGCTGTGTCTAAGGTAAACAACTCTTGTGCACAAGCCTCCCATAGCGGGATAGATAGACAAGATGTGCGCATACCTTACCTCCACATAATATGTGGAGAGGTTGTTTCCAGGAATTGAACTTGTGACCTTTAGGTTGCACAACTACAAGAACTCTACCACTAGGCCTTTTTCTTCACCTTTTCCTTTCTTTCATGGATGCCACAGGTTCTTTCTCGTGATAATAACAGGAGTTAGCTCTAAGTATGCAGAATTTATTTAGTGAACTCAAAAAGGAATTCCTCAACAGAATTTGGTGTGCTTTCTCTCCAGAATTGATCTATTGTCTAGTTGTGTATAGCTTCATATTGTGATTATAACCATTTTTGGTTTGACTGACAGGGTAGATTAAGGTACCTTTGCCGGCTGTACTAAAGAGCGTGAGGTTCTTGAATTTTCACATGTTCAAGGATACGGGTTTGGGTATTAGGAGGAGTTGTCGTAAAGGGTTCAATTATCATTTTGCTTGTTGTGCCATTATATTTGCTAAATGTAGATATCAAAATCAGACCTTCCATTATTTATTCCATTTGTCTTGTTTGTAACAGCTGCTGTTGTAATATCATTCCATTGTTTTGTATTGAGGAGATTTCACAGCTCAGGTTTTATTCTTATACATCGTTCATATTTGGAACTCTTGTAAAACTTATTGGTAAGTTTATAGTTTATGTATGGTTCCTTTGCAGTTCGGAATAGGTAAAATCAGTGCAACTGCGGTACATCTGTAAGATATTCTGGTAAAAATTATTGCTTTTTATAAATACAAATACACGAGTCTATATGGTGCGAGCCCTAACGGCCCATTACTCTTTCTTGGGCCCATATTGAGGCAACCAAGCCCAGTTCAGTAGTTTGGGCTTTCATTTGTTATATAAATATAATATTGCAGGGAAAATTAAGGCCCAGGCACTCTAAAGTATATGACCAAGTTGCTTTAGGCCCAAAGTGCGGTAGTTGACGTGCTGTTTTGTTGTTAGTTAACGTATAACTAACTAACAGTTTTTTAGTTAATCGAGTTATCGGAGTAAAAACTATTATTGGCTAAAGCGTATTTATTTTGTATGAAGTCCAATGCAAAGTCATTAGTAATGGATTAATCAATGTAACAACTAATTAATGATTTCCAAATGTTGTAATTGTGGACCGATTACTCAATGTTGCCGACCACGTCAATCACTCAGCTGCCTTGCCTTGCCTTGCCTTGCCTTAGTGTATACATAATAATAGTATGAGACAGGGAGCATAAACGAAATCCATACATGTACAGAGAGCCTGCCTATAACTGTAGGAGCATACGTGGCTACAGAAGCATTGACTTGTATATGTATATAATGTCACCGTCCCACATACACACACCTTACCCTAACAAATAAAAAGAGTATTGCGTTGACAATCCCATTTGGCGGCAAACTTCCCTATAAATAACACCCCAAACACACCCTCCCTTCCCCACAACACTGCTTGGTATTAGTATTCCCAAACTCACCATAATAAGCACAATCCTTCTCTCTCTCTCTCTATCATTGTATTGCATAATTATTTTGTTCAAATGGAAATTCCAGTGATTGATTTCTCTAAACTCAATGGTTCACCAGAAGAGAGGGCCAAAGTGTTGGCTGAGGTTGCCAATGGATGTGAAGAATGGGGTTTCTTCCAGGTACTCTTTTGTTTCTTATACCTGTATTAGATTCATGCGAGTGTGTGTGTGTATATATATATATACAAGGTTGTGATGAGGGTTTGTGTGTAATTGTGTTACAGCTGGTTAATCATGGAATTTCAGAGGAGCTGCTAGAGAGGGTAAATAAGGTATGCTCTGACTGTTTTCATGGTGAAAGAGAGGAAATTTTCAAGAACTCAGGTATTGTCAAGAAGTTGAATGAATTGGCCGACAAAAAGAGGGCGAAAAACTGGACAATGTGGACTGGGAAGATGTCTTCACTCTTGCAGATAATAATGAGTGGCCATCCAAGACTTCAGGATTCAAGTAATTAAGCTTACATCACAACAGCTCCTCTGGCTTTTCAAAGTTAAGACTGATCATTAATCTGATGTTTGACATCGGTCTATGACAGGGAAACAATGACTGAATACCGAGCAGAACTGAAGAAACTTGCAGAAAACTTGATGGACGAAAACTTGGGATTGAAGAAAGGCTACATCAAGAAGGCATTCAATGGTGGTGATGGAGACGAGGCCTTTTTTGGCACCAAAGTCAGCCACTACCCACCTTGTCCTCATCCAGAGCTAGTAAACGGTCTACGAGCTCACACAGACGCTGGAGGTATAATCTTGCTATTCCAAGACGACGCGGTGGGAGGCCTTCAGATCCTGAAAGACGGGGAGTGGATCGATGTTCAGCCACTACCAAACACTATTGCGATCAACACTGGTGATCAGATTGAAGTTCTAAGCAATGGGAAGTATAAGAGTACATGGCACAGGGTTTTGGCTACTCCAGATGGGAATAGGAGATCCATTGCATCATTCTACAATTCGGGATTTGAGGCTTCCATTGCTCCAGCAGTAGAATTGGTGGAAAAGGCTAACCTGGAAGAAGAAGAAGAACAACAACAACAAACTTATCCCAAGTTCGTGTTTGGTGACTACATGTCTGTTTATGCTGAGCAGAAGTTCCTCCCTAAGGAACCTAGGTTCCAAGCAGTCAAGGCAATGTAAAAATACAGGAACCCAGAAATTTATCTTTACATTGTATTTTTCTTTGGTTTATGGGTGTTAATTAGTTGTTCTGCCTCAATGTCAGAAGGCTTCTGTCTCTTAAATAACTAGAGATGTAGTGTTGGAGAAAAGAATGCCCAATTATGGTATTACCATGCTTGCTTTAGATTGTCTTTCCCTTATTATGGTTATTCAAAAACAGTGATTTGGATGTGGATGCATTTCTAGGGGATAATGTGTACAAGCCACATGCACCTACCTCATGTTTACACTATCTTCATCCAAAAACTGAAAAACAAAATGAGTCTGTCTGGTAAGTCTTATACTTGGGGGAAAAAACTAATATGATGTAAAAAATAAGTTAATTTATAAACCATCGAGTGTTTGATTATAACTTTTAAAATTGACGTTGACTTATACTTGATAATTTATTATATGTCAACGGTTTTTCAAAATAAACTCGTTGGTGAAGCTCTTTTTTTTTGTTTTTTTTTTTTTAGAGCGCTAACATACATGGTGCATTTGGTAAAACGATATGCGCTAATGTAACGCAAGCTTATGCTTTACCAAACACGCCATATGTATGATGAAAAAAGGTCAATGGAAGAAATGAAAGATCCAACATCAAGCCATGGGCAGATAACCACAGAATATCTGGACATATATTTATGATAGAACTCTAATACATAAGACAACATCCAACAATATTGATACAAAAAATGTTTTGAGAAAAACAACTGATCTAAAATTTAAGCTCCAACTGTCCTAAGTTTCAAAAGCTACAGTCACTTTTGTGATGTAAATCTTTTCTTTCAGGCAGCATGATCAGCTTGACTGTTCAAGCCTGAAGGTGCAGCCAACGGAAGAACTGATTTTTGGGGAAGAACTGATTTTGGGGGAAGAATTGAAGGCAGCTTGAGGGATTTGTGTCTTTTGTCCGATTTTTGGGGAAGAATTGAAGGCAGCTTGAGGGGTTTGTGTCTTTCGTCGGATTGGGTATGTAACTTCTCCGGATGGGGATGCGTTCCATCCAACCCAGGCTCTGGCTTCCTCTTCACCTTTTTCTTTGCTAATGCCCCATCGGGCATCTTTGCATCACCCATTGAATGAGTTAAACTTCCCTTCGACTTCTCAGATTTTGGCCTGCTCAAATTAGGAGCACACATGGAAGGACTAGTTTGGACTGCTGCTGTTGTTATATTGGAAACAGGCTTGTGAGGGAGAGCCGAAACATGAACCTCATGATCAGTATCCAACCTGTCACGTACACCCTGAGACTGAGCAATTGAACCAGTATCGACTTTAGCTGCCTCCTCTGGTCTCGGGACCAACATATTTTTCTTCTTTATCGTCTCCTGATCCTTGAAAAGAAAGACATCAATAAAACAAAAATGCATTCTTCAAGATTGTAAGGTATGAAAATTAAGATAAAAACAACTGTTCCAGAGATGCAAATGATACAAGAAATGAAGCAAAATATATGAAAAATAGCAAGTAATGGTACTGCAAGCTTCAATTATAACAAAAATCTCTTGGGCATTCGAACATCAGGTGAAGCAGCATTGCTATCTTCCTAGTAATTTTAACTTTAACATGATCAATTTTCAGGGGAAATTTTGGTCAAGGCCATTAATGAACACTGTTTGGATACTCTAACAACAGCACAATTACAATAAACCCCAATCCAATATAAAGTTTTGGTAAAACTACTTCTCGCCAATCCTTGTGCCTACTTCTCGTCAATCCTTGCGGGGCTGAAGTTAACAATCTTGTATGTGGTGCCCATATAAATTAAGCAGATTTCATTTGACTAAGAAAATTATGTGACAGTTTTTTTGCTAATTTCCACTTCATTCTCAAAAGCCATGAGTTTGAAACAGATCACCGTTGGTTGCTCTGTATACATGAATCGAGTCAGAATAAAGCTTCATGTTTACTCTTAAAAAAAGGCATTACATTTACCTCCCATTGAAAGAGAGAGAAAAAAGAAGCTTGCTTCCAAACAAGAAAGAACAACGCACAAGTGCGCACACAGAAGAAAGAGCAGGAGGAAGGAAAGCCTAAAATACCTTATGTCGGGTGTACAATGCCCTACGCCTCTCTTTTGCCCGACAAATTGCTCTTTTGATACCATGGTTATCCATGAAACCATTTGGCCACAATTCTGCAAGCTGAATCACACACTGGCCTTAAAATGTCAAATTGACTACCATTGAACAAAAACAAAACAACTAAGAAGGAAAGATTTAAATATGAAGAAAAGTGGTAAGTGCAGTTAGAAAAGCATTTATGTATGTAAATTAACAAATGGAGATAAAATTCCTTCTAGAGCCTGGTATGATGCCGGGGAATCGAGTCACAAGCCATGCACAGGACACTATGGAACCTGCCAAATTGTTATGCAGTGCAAAACAGTACATGATAATAATTATAAGGAAAGGTAAACAACCTCTGAATACAGCTTCCTGATTCGTGGACCAGATTCGTCATCCAACCCCTAGAATCATAAAAATCAAACAGAAAATTAAGACACTAAGAGTTTTCTCTAACACAAGGGAAATTCCTGATAGAGCACAAATTTAAAAATAAATCAGTACGTCAATAAAAAGGTCATAAAGATCACAAATCTTTTCCTCCATTGCAGCATTCATGCGAAATTTCCTTTTATTGACTCCCTTTCCCTCTGAACCAACTTCTTGGAAATCATCTGAAGCTCCAGCTTGTCGTTCAAGTGCCTGAGTCATCAAATGATTTATTTGACATTAACACCCAAAGTAAAACTTCATTTACTGGGATGCTGTTCATTTTTTTGTATGTATTAAGAGCACCCAGGGGGTGCAAACCCATCAATTACAAGGCTGAAATGTTAATATGAACTGGGATGCTGTACATGCATATCAACTAATGAAAATGGCATATTAGCACAGAGATTAGAAAGTAGCATAAAGGAGACATTAGGTAAACAGCAACTCCAGAGTACAAAACTCCCGCAGTAGGCAGGGATGTCATATAAAATGGCTTGTTCATGTTTCTTTTGCAAACCTTCATATGCGTTTTCATAAGGCATTTTGAAAATTGATCTCAGTTGAAGACCCAAACATACGACAGTTAGCCGTCGAGAGCAAAAGCAGGAAAGTTATGGAGCGGGGACTCATAAGAAACTAAGACAATATCACAATACAGAGGAGGGATGGTCACCTCATGTTTACTTTGCAGGGGGTGCAGCAAAAAGGTCAAATTTGGTAGATGCAGGTTTTGTTTCAAATCTTTGAAACCACATTTCCCAATTATATATGAGCTAGCAATGTAGAAGGAAGCCTTCATGGATAAGAATGCCAAAGTGATGAATGGTCGACTAATCTGGAATGTGTCTTATAAGACAAGCTATGGATGGGAATTGAAGATGCTCATGAACTTTTTTTTCACACCACTTCGAAAGTCACCACCTACTAATGAGGAAATTTTCAAGCGGAGGTATCATAGTCGAAATTGCTAACAAATTATTTAGAAAAATATGGAGAAGGGAGAGGACAAATTTTCCTTGGGATGACGTTTGAAAGCCAAAATTTCCAACAAAAGTAGTATTTTTATTGTTTGAAAATCCAAATATGAGAGGATATTAACAATTGGCCGCCTCTGGGAAAAGGACACATGGTGATCAATAGTGTGAATAAGTAAGCAGGGGAATCATCAAACACATTTTTCTACATTGCAAATGGAAATCGAAAGGGAGTTTGAAGGCCAGGGCTTTCAACGATATTCCATTGATAACTTCTTAGATCATTTGGATGAGCAGAAAAAAGAGAGTTTTTAAGGGGATGAGCCACCTATAAGGGTCAATAGAGAAACTAGGTTAGCAACACTTTGTTTTTGGAGTTCGTCTTCCTCAGGGGATGTTTTTGATCATATAAATCTCTCATCCATGTAATCTATTTGGGCTACACCCCATTGGTGCTTTAATAAAATATTTTTCCAATCAAAAATAGAATTTCTTTGATCCCTAATCTCTTATAAAGTGCAGCACTCCACTGGCATTTCTCCTTGGAAAAACATTATCATTCGAAAAAGGGGGAAAATTTTAAGCTTGATTATCTGAAGCAAGGCAAATGATCACGCCAACACAAGCAAAAGGTTATTGGAAAAATTGTAATTCAAGTTCAACATCCAATTTCTGCTATTGCGGGCTCGACCTTTTTTTAAAATGGAAGAATTCACTTGGATCATTATTTGATTAAATGGACATTGAAATTGAAGATTCTGAATTATGCTTACCAATCAATTAGTCCCCAAGAACTTGATGCTAAACTAATAAGATAAATCAATATAGAGTTCGAACCAATCACACCTTGGACTCTAAAGATGGGACATGCATTTTTATCATCTCAACAACTTCCTTCTTTAGATGCTGAAATCTATGATCTTTCTCCTGCTTTGCTGACAAACCCATGCTGATCATTACTTTTAAGTTCCTCTGGAGCAATAAAAAGAATGTATCAGTGTTACCACTCATACAAAGAAGTAGGACCCAGATCAGTGACAAGACAGATGAAGCTAAAAATCAGAAAAAACATGAGTTAGATAAAAAACCAAAAAAAACCAAACTAATATAAAAAGCTAAATCACAATCAGCCAATGATAACTTCCAAGTACAGCCAAAAGTTCAAATAGTTGCAATAGAAACTTCATTCACATAAAATCAATATCATTCTAACATTATACGTTGTCACAAGCTTGTTCTAGTGGAGAATTATTAAATCAAGTACAAGAAACTTCAACCAGGTTATCAAAAGCACCACACTATTCCTCTTTTCTGTTTTCTTTTCTTTTTTGTAGAAAGGAAGGACAGCAAGACAAAAGCTAAAGCCTCAGAACTAATCACAGGACAATAGTCATTGAGGTTCAAGTTATAAACTAGCTCATATATATTGCAAAAACTTAAACCCTAAAATTTTTTATTCAAGAAGGCTAGAATCCCATCAATTATCTGAGGAAACATGCCAATAACGACAGATGTCTACAAGAATAAATATGGTGCCATTATAATCAGTGAGCAAAGAAGATACATCTGCACAATCATAAAGCAAAATGAACACCATTTAAATGTACATTTTCTACCTTATACAGCCTTCTGAGCAGCTGTCCTAAATGCCTATTTATCAATCACAAGCCAAAACTTTGGTAGAAAATCAAGCAACCAACATGAAGTCATCCAGACATCAAATAAGAATCAATCACGAATGCTCTCTTTATTTCTTCGCTTATGGAGCTACCTTTAACGTTCTGAGCTGTACTATGTGACCAAGAATGCTCATGAGACGATTAATTAACTCCTTTGATATTTTCCCTTGACTTGCCTGCTGCAACCAATTATAAAAACAAGTTTCTTAACAGATTCACGCAAATGGCAAATAAAGGGGAAGTTAATAAACAGTTAAACACTAAATGGAATGCATAACAAGAAACAAACAGCTGTAACGACATTCAAAATTCTCTTGTACCGCTAGTCTAGCAACTTTGGCAAGCTTTAGCTTTATTTCTCTAGACAGTCGAGTCCTTTTCATTGCATGGGATGAAGCATCTACCTCTTGATTTTCAAAAGCAGGTGGTCTTGCTGTACATTTTAAGCAAAGAAGAACAATTAATTTGACAGGGCTCCCCCAAATTCTCAACATCAGATTAGTGGAAACGATTAAAGAATTTCTAGACTCACATTCTGCAACAATCTTCTGTAGCTCCCCTATGGCCTTTTCAAGCATTGAACTTTTAGACCTAAAACTGGAACCATCCTTCTTGTGCACATGAGATGTTTTCTGCATGCCAGAACATGACCACAACATAAAAGGAAAACTTAAATCTAAAGTTAGAAGAACAAGCTAAAGATGAAGAAATTGGCAAGGTTTGCATAATTTAACCAACGTTTCACCCTTTTTATCGTATCTGTGAATAGAATAAAATAAAAGGCCAAAAGACTTTAGTTTCGAAATCCTATTTACTATATATACCGATAAAAATCTTATTTTACTTAAGACAAAGCAATCGCATCCCCTATGACGACAGAGGATCAGTAAACATAGCCCTCAAAGTCTAAAGTTTCTACATTTTCCACATTCTACCCCCTACATCCTTGCGAGACCTCATTTGCTGACAGCATCCACTAAATACAGCTAATAAATTATGACTGTTAACACGAAGTAATAGTGACAAGGTGCCAAAAATAAGCTAGAAAACAGAGAGACAGAGAAATTCTTACCTTTATTTGCATGGAAGATTCACTCTCCACAACATTAGCATGAGACAGTTCACGGATCCCGTTCTTTTCCCCGAGTCGGAAAGATAGCTCCACCTCATTATTGTTCAATGGTTTACCTGATGGCATTTTGGATAGTGAATAAGCACTTTTCTCATAGTATTTTTTATGGGAGGCATCAGAGGATCCACTGGCATCTTTCAACTTTGAGCTGGGATTCTTTGTCCGTACAACTCCAGCTTTTGGCGTTTCAATATCTTTTGCATGTGCATAAGACGCAGAAGCACCGCCATTTGGAACATTTAAATATGGGGAAGGATCGGATATCCTTTTGTTATCAGCAGCTTTCTTCTTGGAAGAATTCCCAAATGCATTCAATTGATTTTGAGACTTCATTTCCTCATGGTGACCACTATTCACAGCTAAATTTTGAGATGGGGCATAAGAGTTATTGAGCAATGGAGCTGACTTCGCAGCTGCTGCTTTACTGACTTTTGCAGGTTTATTGTTTACACAACCATCACCATCCTCGCCAAGAGCCTTTGTTGAATCTTTTCTTCGCCTTTTCTTTGGTTGTTGGTGAGGTATTACAACAGTTTGATTTCTTGGAAGACAAAACTAAGAATCAGTGAAAGAAAATAGACATAATTTACCAAAATAAACAGACAGAATATGTATGTTATCAACTTTTTTTAGTATATAACAGTATGTTATCCTAAACCCTAAACCCTTGCATTTTATTGGCCAGATGGTGATTTGGAAAGTGAATAGCTAGATTGTAAAGCTGAGAAAATCAAGTAGCAAAGTAAAGGCAGAAACATCTTCACGCTTAAAACACTCCACTTGTTTAAGGATTCATGTATGTCAGTAACAGTATCTAACAAGGATAATTCTAGGGTTTTTTTTTATGGAACTACTAGTGGATTTAAGATAAGCAGAGACAAACCAATGAAGTAAAAAGAACCAGCATCTAGCGACACTTTATATTATCATAAATGGACAGGTTCAGAAACTGACATGCGTTCCAACTTCCCCCGATTAACAAAAAATCCATCGTGCTTTATTGCAGAATTATCAACTTCAAAATATTCATCCTGCATTATAAGGGAAGAACATAACTTCACATTTATAATGTCCACACTCAAAGGGAAGTAAAGAAATACCGGCAGCATTCATGTAGATATTAACAGCTTGACATTCAAAGGTGGAAAAAAAAACACCAACCAATTCAGCATCATCAATAAAAGAGTCTTCAGTATCATACTGATCATCATCAGGAATATCCATTAGATCTTCCTCGTCACTACTATCCTTGCCCTGGAAATGATTGATGGTTGTATTAGCACATATAATTCCAGTTAGACAATGTAAAACTACTTTTACAATTAAATCTGGATCTCTATGATATTGCAAAAGATATTTTCGCAAATAGGTCATACAGGAAAATCACCAAATTGCCTGAAATATACATACTGTGTAAAGGCGTTCAATCTTCTCAATGACCGCACTAAAACGATGTGGATGAGGTGCATCTTTCTCGGTGCTTTCAGCTAATTGTGCCTGAATAAGGTCAAACAAGAAAAACAATTTTAAAACACATAGAATGAACAATACCACGTAGAACAAATCATATAAATGAGACGAAAGAACAGTTTCTTGTGATGTGATTTTCAAACGTGAAAAAAGTCATTAAATGAAACACTGACTCTTGCTACACCCATCCTCAAAATCCTCAAGAACAAAGTAACTTATTATGAGAAAATTAAGTATCCAATTTACTAAACAAAGAAACCAACCTTTTTTTAAACAAGACTTACAGAGTCATCCGAACAAAGACAAATCTAATTGTGAAATTCAAAATTCCCACTACTCTTAAATTCTAGAGCAACCATTTTTTTTTGCCTGGGTGAAAAAATTAGACGTTAATTAATAAGTTCTTGACACAACATTTATTTTCCAACATTTTCATCTTCATAAAAATCTTCAGTTCCCCTCACCTCAGCAAAATAAAACATTCTGGTCCAAACATGTCTGAAGTGCATCACAACTCGTTAATTACCAACCAAGAGAATTACAGCTTACAGGGAACAGTTCACAACGAAATACATTGATATAAAAATATGTAGAGCATAAATTTGCATATGTTATGCATTTATGAGACCAACAGCGAGGGCTTACGGGAGCAATAAGAGACTCGAGGTTGGGAGCGTTGGCCGGCGTATCAGTCCCGCCGGCGGATCCGGAGCCTTTACTGGCATCTTTCACGAGCTTCCTCCACGACACGAATGTAGTCTCTCCGGGTCGGAGCTCCACTGAGAAAAGCTGTCGGTCGCCCTTCCTCAAACAAGTCGGCTGAACCCTCGACGATTCACCACCATTACTCCTCTCGTCACCCATCAGGGTCACCAATTTTCTACGTACTATTCAACTCGAAGAAATTAGGGAATCAAATTAAATATTTGAAAGCCATAGAGGACTGAGAAAGCTGATGATTGGAGGTAAAAACCAGTTATGGAAAGATAAAAAGAGATTTAGAGAGAGAACTCGGCGGGATGCGAAAATGTTTACTCAATCAACTCGAAATCGACATTCGTTTTTTTTTTCCCTTTCGTTTGAATTTTCTGGCAATTTTCCTTTCTGAGAAAATTAAGGGAGGGAAGCGAATAGGGCGCGTACGAATACGGGGCGGATCCGGTCTTCTTTTAAACCGGCATAGTTTTCGAGGGTCGGGTTTACTTCCCGTTTTGGAGGAATATATGAATTTATTCCTTTAATAATTGTCCAAATTTACGGGCCGAAATTTTATTTAAGGATAAATTCCAACCTAGATTGCTCTCATATAGTTGGATTTTAACCTCACTAAATTATTGATTTGTTTTTGTTTTTTACGAACGAACTCCAAATATGGTTCTAATATTTATTATTAGTAATATTAAGATTGGTTTCGTCATATTTATCATTTCAAATTCATTTATTTATGAAAATTTAATCTCAAAACTTACACTGATATACCCTTTTAATATAAATATGGTTGAAGGTACTTAATAAAATTCATAACAATAATCCTGCAAAAATAATCAACAATGTTACAAAAATTTATACATCGCTATTTAATAGTATGGATTTGCATCAATTACTTTCTTTTACCTAATATTTTTGGATGATTTTTATTTTTTTGATAAGCCCCAACAACACGAGTAAATGGAATGAAGCCATGCGATCAAAACTTGAAATTATTAAGCTTTATATAAATAGATTTTGTTTGAAGGCATATAACAAAATTAATAACGATAATTCAGCATAGACAACAAAATTACAAGCGTTCTACATTCATATTTAACTGTATCGATCTGTGTGTTGACAATTAGTATTTTACATATATTTATTTTGACATTTCTCCGTTATTCATAAAAAATGCGACAATCTTATCAAATTTTAATAAATTTCCAATTTAGTTTGATGATATTAGCAGAAGGTGATTTTAGCATATCGCGTAATAATAACAATAATAATTATCGAACAAATTAACTTATATTAGGAAAATTATGAACTTTAACAATTCTATGTAAATTACTTGTTCCACTTATCTATTTTAACAAAAGCTACATCCAACTAATCGTGGGCTCTCTCTATAGATGTTAAACTTTTATATTTGTTTCAAATTTTGGGTCATCAATATAATCTACCCTCTTTTTTTTCAATGTTTATTTTTTGAAGTAATTACATACCACTATATAAAATTTGTTAAAAATGGCTTGTAATTTTTAAACCTTTCAACAAGTAACAAATATATAGGGACACGTGTAAACGAGTGACCGTTTACTACATAAACACAGATGTTAGTGGGGCTAATACGACCGTTTATATACCTAATCACCATCGATTTCCTTATTATTTTCCCCATTCCTTCTCTTCCTCCCTTCTTCCGGCAAAACCTCTCCCCTTGCGTGACTGCTGCTTTCTTCATTGCCAAACAGTTATCTCTCTCGCCACGAGAAAACCGAAAGAAAAAATAAAATATTTTAACAACTTGAGAAAACAGACAGTTTTTTTGGTTGACGACCTGATTGAGCTTTCTCTCAGGTTTGCTTAAGAATCTATGTTTGTCTTATGATCTCAGTCCCGTTAATCTCTTCCACCTTGATTTTGATTTCAATTGTGTACGGTTCGTATATTTGTGTATCGTTGTATGCGTGTGTTTATGTATCTGCATTCTCCTGCAAGTTCTGAATTAGGGTTTTTTGTTGTGCAGGGAATTCGATTCTAGGTTACTTCGTTCGTCGGCTGTTGACGTCTGGTTTTGACGTGGTTTGCTTGGCGGTGACAGAGAGGTTAAGATTGTTTCGTTGGGAGGTAATTTGGGAAGGCATTGTAATTGTTTCGTTCCATGATTGATCGTTAGCTCTATATTATCGTAATTGCTAGTGTTGTGCATAATGGTTATCCATTAGATTGATATTTGGATAGAGATGGGCTCGTGCGAGGATCCTAGCGAGGTCTTGCACGAGGCCGCTCTCGGGCAGGATACATCAACGGGCTTTGTGCAGAGTCACGACTCTGAGCTGCCGTCCTGCATGAGAGCTGGTCTTGAATTGACTGGGATTAGTGCAGCCCCTCCTGAGATGCAGAATGGGTTTGGAGAGCTGTGGTGCGATGACACTGCTGGTGGTGTGAGCTATGACTACACGGAGGGGGAGGCTGCCGAGAATAGAGATTGCCCTGTTGGTGAATGTGCCAACGTGGCTGTTCCGATTCTTGAGAAACTGCTGGATGATGAGCGTGGGGCTAGTAGTGGTTGTCTGAATGAGGGTCAAATTGAAATCGGTAATTGTTGTTCAAAAAAGGAATATATGGAAAATGTTGTGGTACAGAGTAAGGATGGGCTGGTAATATCAATAGAGACTGATGAAACATCTGCGACTCACTTGAAGAGAAACTGTGTTCCCGCGAAGAAGCAGAAGGATGATAATGGCGTCGAAGGCCCATCCTCAAAAGGGCTTGTGGAAGAGAAAGGTGATAGTTTAGCTGTGATAGAGTCTAATACTAGAGATCATGTCTCAGCCTACTGTGAAATGCCTGTGGAACGTCAATCTATGGCTGGCCCAAGCCATTGCCCTGAACAGGATTGTCAGGAGGATGATAAGCTTGTCAGTTGTATTTTTACTAAAATGATTCCGAAGGTGATAGAAGAAGAACATGAGGCTTTAGTTGGATCTGAGACACTTAGTTGTAACCAATCAGTGCCTCCAGAGGGTTGTGAAATGCCCTCAGAGTCCGAATCAATGTTTGCTGCTTATTCTCCAAAACAACATATTCAATTGGATGAGCACAAGTGTTCTCCATATGTGGAAGGGTATATAAGGGTAAGTGAGGAGAGAAGTGGTGTTCTGATTGGTGCTGATTCTCTTTCTTTCAAGCCAATATTGCCTTTGGAGGGTGCTGAAGTCTCAACAACTTGTTTGGCAACAAAAAACATTCAACAGGGTGAGCAAAAGGATGATAACAGTATTGATTGTCCCTTTGTGGAAGGGGCTATGGAGGTAAAGGAAGTGATGATTTTCAATGACCAAATATTGCCTTCACACAGCTGCGAAACACAATCAGAATCATTGCCTGTGACTTTTTTGTTGAAGAATTGTGATGAAGAAAATGTGTTAGACACCCGGACTTTCCGTGGTCTCGAAAGTAACATTGATACGTCATATCAGATCGAAGCTCATAGTTGCGACCACCAGATATCTCTTCCTGAGCGTGATGACATGCCTATAAAGTCATTAGCAGGTGATTTAGAAAGTAGTGGCTGGCATGGTAATCAGAGAAGCGAGACAGGTGATAGTGACCCGTATACTGAGATTTCTACAGAAGGTGTGGAAATTGAAAACTCTGCTGAAACATGTGTTCAAGTTTTGAGTCCAAAGTATGAGCAAAGCGATGGTAAGCAAGTTGCTGGTCCCTCTGCAGAGAGCAATTCAGTGCTTTTGGAAGAGAAAAATGATTCTAAGGCTGATATAAAGATTGAACTTTGCTCCCAGTTATTATCTATTGAACAAAACGCCTGTAATTCATGGAAAGGTTTCTCTGGAATGGCTACCAATGGTTTATTGGAGAGACCAACTTCTCCACAGTTAACTGGCTGCCCTGGTGCTTTTGAGCATAGTTCCTTTACGAGTTTGGATGTGAAGGATTGTTTAAGGAGGAGCATGCTTGATCCCATTGATTCTGTTTCTGCTGTTGACAGTTCTGGACCAGAAGATAACAAAGAAATAAATATTGTCAAAGTTGATCAGGCTTCTGAAATCAAAATTTCTGAAAATGTATCTTCATGTTTCCCAAGGATAAACCGAACGAGGAAATCAAGCCAGAAGTCTAAGGGGAAAAGAGCTGCAAAGAAACATAGAGAAGCAGCCAAAGTGCATCATAAACATGAAATTCTTGAATATATCCTGAATTCTCCCAAAAGAAAGAGAAGCCATTTTTCTAGATTGGCTCGTTGTGCTCTTTGGGGATCAATGGAGAACATTACACAACTTTTTAAGAAAAGCAATGGGCTTGGGCTTGATTATGTTCTGAATCAAGAGTCATTAAAATCTTTAGGCGTGCGAGGAAGTGAGAAGCAGAACAAGAGTGGGGAAGGCAGAAGCTCTAGAAGATCAAGCAGAAAGTCTAGTGCTTCAACCAGTGTTTTACGTTTGAAGGTCAAGGTGGGAAGTGAGTATTGTCAAAGTAATCTGAAAAGTGTGATTCCGGAGGTACTGGATCCCTCAGCTTCTGCTGGGGCTAACATTAATAATTTTGGAAGTGACTGCTGTCTGGGAGGCGGCATTGAACTTTCAAAATCAGCCAATGGTATTAAAGATGAATGGGGAGAGGAGGTGGCTGAAAAGCAGCTCTTCTCTGTTGACAAGTATCTAGAGAATGCCAAACCAGAATCAGATGTGGATTCCCATGGAGTAAATAGCGAGTGTACTTTCGTCCCTGACAAGTTAGATAGAGATGATGCAAATATTGGGTTTGCCTCCCATATGGTGGTTGAAGCATTGGGAGAAACAATTGAGCATACCTATGCCGATCCTGGAACTTCGCCAGATTCAGAAGTTACTATTATTGTTCCGGATGCTGAAGTCATCACAAAACAAGATGAGTTGAATGGTTCTTCTTACTGTGGAGCTGTTGCCCGCAATAAGAAAGGAAAGAAGAAAGGCAATCTGCCTTATGTTGGTGCAGATATCATAAAGACGGCTAAACCATTAAAAAAGGGTGGAAGCAAGCAGAAATTGGGAGATCACTTGTCCCCTAGTGAAAGTCTTACTTCATCCACCATAGGGACTGCTTCAAGTATTTCATCAAGCAGTAGAGATATGGAGCTTTTATCCTTACCTAGAGAGACTGAACTGGAAGTCCCCATAGAGAATTTGGAAGTCAAAATTGGTGTGGAAGATGAAAAGTGCTTCGACCTAGATGGACACCTCGGGTTATCAGAATCAGAAAATTCTCAAAATATGCTTTATTCAGGTAATTCTGAAAGAGTTCAACCTGCTAAAAGTTCAAAACCTGGAGGATTGAGGAAGGAAAGATCCAAGGTATCTGATCCAGTGAAAAGCAGGAAAGGAAGTGCTTCTTGTAAGAGGGGAAGCAAACAGAAGTCGGTTAATAAGGGCAAGGTTAAGGAGAAGACGACACATGATCACATGACCAACAGAGTGGAAGGTTACCCTGAATCAGGTACTGGGTCTTTCAAAATAGCAATGTGGGCTTTGTTTATTGTATTTCATGTGCAGGATCATGCCATCTTTCCTAATAATATAATACTCTCTTGTTTCTGTGATAATTTGTTTCTCTGATCCCGTGAATTTAATTTTTGGGATGGAAACATTTTAGCTTTGTTTCTGATTTTTTACATGATTGATGCACTAGGAAAGCATATATCAGATGCAATTGGCGGCAAGAATGTTGTGTCCATAAATAATTTGGACATGGCATCAGGTAGTGTAATTGAGCGGAGTTTGCCTGTGGAAAGTGCTTGGGTACGCTGTGATGATTGTCATAAATGGCGGCGCGTGTCAGATGCCCTTGTAAATTCCATTGATGAAA
Organism: Tripterygium wilfordii; assembly: GCF_013401445.1. NCBI lineage: Eukaryota > Viridiplantae > Streptophyta > Magnoliopsida > Celastrales > Celastraceae > Tripterygium > Tripterygium wilfordii. The sequence continues at coordinate 190,761 of NC_052254.1, read as the reverse complement.
GTAGTCCATGGTACAATATCGTCCCTTTCTCTAAAGTTACTATTATAGTCTTGTTCACAGCACTCAATCAGCACAATGACTTCAGTTTTTTTAATATTTTTAATTTCCTAGATTCCCTAATCCAATTGGAATCCTGGACCCTTAATGTCTTATACCCTTCAAACACTAATTTAAGCCTTCAACAAGGCCTGGAAAAAGAATCAAGCAACTGTATGACTGATGTCGTGTATCACTTTGCTTTGGTGAATATTACCCTTCAAAATAGTTGTAAGCAACATGATCAACTGTTTTCTTATGCATATTCACTTAAATTTAAGTAGACATTGGGGACATCTACCTGCTGCACTCTCTAGGTCTCAGATAGTGTTTCTTGCAGCCAAACCTTCCAGTAATCAAAAATCATATTGGAAAAGCATAAGCAGGGTAAGAGGCAAGGCTCACATGTAGTTAACTAACACATACTTGTTGTTAAACCACTGTATACATTCCAAAATGGAAGTAGATCTTATTACTTGTGATTGACTCTGTCTGTTCCTGGGAGACACCTTCTCCATCATTAATAAATTCCATTTTGTCCTGTGCAAAAGAAAGTGGAAGTGTATGGATGGTTTATTTCCACCGAACAGTTTCAAGGGTACTAAATTGAAACTTTGCTCAGGTATCCGACCTGTTAGATGTTCTTTTAATGGAATTTTTGAAGGTGCTCTAATGTCTGAGGTTTATTGTATGCGACTCCCAAAGTTCTATGTTCATGTTGATTTTGAGCATTTGATGGTAATTATATCTTTTTGTTTTGACTGTGATCTGATTGGACATGCTTCCACGGTTCCACCACTATTTGTCCGCAGCATTGTTCAGTGTGGAACTTATTTCACACATTGTCCATTTAATCCTTTGTTTATTACACTTTGGTTTTGGGCTTATGATGATGTTTCGGCTAATGTTCTGGTTGTCTTTCTTTCATTCCCTTTTAGAGACACTGATCTAATACTTGAAATGGATACCATGATTCATCATGAAGGTTCTGCAAGGACAACATGGATAAAGCATTTGCTGATTGCTCCATCCCTCAAGAGAAGTCAAATGCAGCTATTAATGCTGAGTTGGGCATATCAGATGCTGATGAAGATGTTTATGACAGCCTTTTGAATCAGAAGGGGTCAGAATACGAACATATAACAGGTATGTACATCATTATAGCTAGCTTACCAGGAAGGTTAGAACTGACATTAACAAATGATTGGGTTTCAGCCCTTTTTTTCCCCACCAATTCCCCAGAACCCTCGACTTATCTTTTCTCCCTTCTCCAAATGCATTGCAGTTTCGCAAGAATCATCTTTCAAACGTATTGATGCTAATGAGTTTCTGCACCGCAGCCGTAAAAGTCAAACTATTGACGAGGTTTGTACAAACTTAATGTTATTTAATATTGCGTGTGCTAAAGATGCGTTTTCATTTCTATGATACTGATGATGAACTATTCTTGCATGTAAAGGAGCATTGCTTTATTGAAAAAAAAAAAAAAAAACAATGTCAAGGTGCATTGCTCTATTTGTTGATGTTTATATTGGATTGTCATAGGCTATTAAATCAGATCATTCAAGCACTTTGTGAATTTGTATCTTTATTAAGAAATCCGATTGTGAATGTATGTTAATGAAATCATTTGTCACAGCCGTCTTACTCTGAAAAAATTTATGGCCAAGATGTGTCAAAATCACTCATCACTCATACTGATAAGCTATAGTCTCCATTCATTGTGATGATATTAACATATTTTCATTGTCTGAATTATGGAGGATCATGAATTATGGCTCTGACCATCTTCAGTTCTGTAGTCAATACACGCTGTTGATTAAGGTTTTCATTTTTTGTTTCTGATTTTAATTCTCGCCATCTTGGTTTCCAGATAAATTTTGTTTAGTTGAATGTCTTAATCTAATGGAGTATGAGTTACAAATTTACAATCTCTTTCTGTCTTGCTACTTCTGATTTTATGTATCTTTTAATATTAAAGATAATGGTTTGCCATTGCAAACCTCCTAAAGATGGCTGGTTGGGTTGTGGAGATCAATGCTTGAACAGGATGCTTAACATTGAATGTGTTAAAGGCACCTGTCCTTGTGGGGACATTTGCTCAAATCAACAGGTATTATTTCTGTTTTTTTTTGGGTAAATCTTCATTTAATAATTATTTTTTTCAAATGTGAGATCATCTCAGTCCGAATGTCTGTTTACAGTTCCAAAAACGGCAATATGCTGGCATGAAGTGGGTTCGATGCGGGAAGAAGGGTTTTGGGCTGCAATTGCAACAGGATATATCCAAAGGGCAGTTTCTCATAGAATATGTTGGAGAGGTAACCTGGGAACTTAATTCTTTGAATTTCTAATTAGAAAGGAAAATTTTGATACGATTAAAAAACAAAGGAGAGAGTTTTGGGATTTAACCAAGTTTGAAGCAATGTTATGCTAGCTTACCATTAGTGTTGAAGCAGACAAAGTCAGTTGTCGGATTTTCTAAACTTTTTGTTCTTTTTTTTAAATAAAGGATGGAGTCTTGGGATTAACCAAGTTTGAAGCAATTGTTGTGCGAGGCTACCATTAGTGTTGTAGCTAACCAGACGAAAAGAAGTTAGGTGGTGGATTTTCGAAACATTTTTTTCAATTTTTTTTTGAAGATTTCATTTCTTTGGTGTAGTTTCCTATTTTAGAATGCGAAGCGATTTTTGCTGAAAAACTTTTTCTGGAGGTTTTTTAATGGTAAAGAACAATTTTATTGAAAAGGGAACCAAGGGAGTGCCAGCCAGATGTGTTCAAAAGCAAAACGAATTTAGAAGTTATTGTGTCTAATATGGAAATTATCAATTCCTTGCTTACATTCATTTCTCCGCTAAGCCATATACCAAGAGTTTCATCCATCTACCCTTAAGAATTCATGTGAAAGTTTCATGTTCCTTCTGAGTAAATAGGCAACTTATAATGATACATTTTTCTAGACTTTCTGAAAAGTTTTTACAGTTGTCATGTTTTCTGGTTGGATTGTTTGTCACCCATAAACCTTATTGCCATGATTTTTGATATGGTTCAATCAGGTGCTTGATTTGCATGCTTATGAAGCACGGCAAAGGGAGTATGCTGCTAAGGGGCATAAGCATTTCTACTTCATGACGTTGAATGGCAGTGAGGTATGGATAAGTCCATATTCTATCCTCTTTCCTTCTGTATTGAATCAATTGTGTTATAATGAACAGATTTATGAGGGTTAAGTAGCCTTTGAATTGGTGCATTGACTATCATAATACCATAACGTGCAAACTTTTGATGAGATTGTTTTGGCACCGTAAGCTGTAGAATCCAAATTGTTTCAGGATAGCATCTTTTGCATTAGTAATTTTGTTACGCTAGACGAAGCATGTGGTTATTAGATCACCGGTTATCATAGGCATTGGGCTCTAATTTCATTGTACCATACCAATTCAAAATAACAGATTTCTAGTTTTCAACTAAATAGACATGATAATGTTAAATAGTGCTAATGTGTTCTTCTTATACCACACATTATTTTTGTGTGATCATTTTATATCTTGTGGATGTGGTGTTATTAAACTGCTTGAACGAGGCTTGTGCTCGATGATGATGATGATGCATGAGTTAGTTTCTCTACAGAGGAACATGATTCTAATACTCATTTTATTGTCTTGCTTTTCAATTAAACAAAATTCTTGGTTTCACTTTATGAGTTGGTGTTTAATTGTTCTTTCCATTATTGCTTCATTTTGTTTGTCATTGAAAGTTTTCATTATTTCAGGTAATAGATGCATGTGCAAAAGGAAATTTGGGACGCTTCATAAACCATAGTTGTGATCCTAATTGCCGAACTGAAAAGGTAAATTTCATATGTGATCTTTATATTGTGTAACTTGTATAATAAAGTGTGTGCTGTTACTTATTATGTACTTTGGCATGATTGTTCAAATGAGGTAGTTTTGAGGTTCATACTCGTGTCAAGGGGAGAGTTCCTTTTCAAGTAGTACCTATATCATTCTGAATCTGTTGTAGCTTGCAGTTATGATGTAGTTATACAATTCTATCCTATATCATTCAGAATCTATTGTAGCTTGCAGTTATGATGTAGTTACACAATTCTATTCCTTTTGTCATAATGAACCCATATTAACCATGCGATGTGCTGAATGTTTGTCATTAGCAACATATGCTTGTGCAGGTTGTGAACTAGCTTTATGTTTATATTTACAAAGCTTATTATCATGTTTACCCACAGGAATATGGATGTCCTATTTTGTTGACACAAATGACTTTTACATTGGGACTTTATTATATGTGATATTATTTGAACTTCAGTTTCCAGTGTTTTATTTTATGTTTATCTGTTAAGGTCCGCTTATAATATACTTACTCTTTCGAACAGTGGATGGTGAATGGAGAAATTTGTATTGGACTTTTTGCATTAAGGGATATTAAGAAGGTACGTTTATCACTTTCAACACCGGATTTTGGGCCATCCATTTCTGTCTCAATATTTGTTACGTTAGTTGCTTGGTTGCTACAAACTTACTACTTAATTACTGGCTTCAGAAAAGATTCTTTCAAAACAAGTAAAATTTGAGGTTCTGAATCTTTTTATGTTAGCCGTCCACAATTAGTATATGAGTTCAATAAAAACTGAACTCCCACAACATGCCCACCAATGTTTAAAATGTTGGATTCTATAACACAACAGGTTAATCTAGTGGTCAAATGGTAGTTAATATGTTATTGGAGGACTGGGTTGAGAGTGTGAATCCTGGTTTCCTCATCCCTCAAATCCAATATATTAGTTACACGTGTTGAGCCATCCATATTTCAATGGACATCCAGTGCGTGTGGGCTGTTAATGTAATAGCCGTTGTGGGTTTCCATTTCCCATATGTGGTATTTCTACTTAAATATCCCCAAGTTAGATCTCCCCTTGTCGAGGGATTTTGTGACCCACAGTGTTGTAGTGTCCATAAAATATGGAAACTCAATAACCCTGGAGGTTGGCCTATTGTGATGAAATTGTGATTGACAAAAAGAGCAGAAAGATGAGGATGATGATCATGGGATTTAGTTACTTAAAGTCTGAAATAGATCAAGGCTTGACCATTATTGTGTGTATGCAAAGTTGATCTAAGGCCAAAAGAGGGAGAGACCAGTGTTTGATGTTCCTCGTTGATGTTCACACCTGTTTTGAAATAACTGTTTGTTGATGATGCACCATTTTAGGCTTGTGTAAGGGAGAGAGTTTGAAGTTCACATGCGCATTCCAAATTCATTAGGCAATGTTGTTACATTCATATCCATATCAGTTACTTGGCTTATCAGTCTACTGGTAGTTTAACCTGTCAGGTTGTTTGAATCTCTTCATGATATATTTTGCCTTGTTGGTGGAAATAGAAACCGAAGAAAATGATTGGCAGACAGTATGCATTCCAAGGAACTAGTTTCCATTGTAGATATGAGGAGTGGACAAGCAAACAAAATAATTAATTCATTCATTCATTTTTTTTTTTGTAAAACACGATTTCTATTGCTAAAGGGCAATATTACATCATGGAGGCCTAAGCCCAGAAAATTTCCATAAGCCAACTTATGAAAGAACCAACTTGGGAATGCGGCCAGTCCATTGGAGTCTATCGCGGCCCATTGAGCAATATCGTGGGCTAGGTGGTTAGCGGATCTGTGGACCTTTGAGGCTTTCCATTGCACCATCCTAGACAAACCCACTTCAACACTACTAATCACAGCTTCTATATTCACCAGTTAGCTACCAACTGAATTGATAACCTCAACCTGACATTATGCGAAACTACATTCGATTATCATATTGTCTCACTGCATGCTCACTTGCCTTGAATGATATTTCTTGTTGCAGCTAATCCCATATATCCCTTTTAACTACATTTGATTATCATATTGTCTCACTGCATTCTCACTTGCCTTGAAAGATATTTTTTGTTGCAGCTAATCCCATATATCCCTTTTACTTTGCTATGTGGATGCTTAATTATCATCTTACATGAAAGCTTGAGGTTGTTTTTAATCAATGTTAGGGAGAAGAGGTGACATTTGACTACAATTACGTAAGGGTGTTTGGGGCTGCTGTCAAAAAATGTTATTGTGGCTCACCTCCGTGCCGGGGTTATATAGGTGGTGATCCACATAATGCTGAAGTAATTGTTCAAGGTGATTCAGATGAAGAATTCCCGGAACCTGTGATGCTTGAAGATGGGAAAACTGGAGTACACTTGAAACATATAAGTCGCAGAACCAATTCCTTTGACAATGAAGACATGAAATCTGTTGAGGTACCTGTTTTAAGATCGGAAATGACAACAGAAATTGGAGATGCAATCAATCTTTCTGCGTCTGCCACTTCTCAACCTCATAGTTCTCTGGAACTGGAGGCCTCTAAAAGAAAATCTCCGTGTTCTAGTCAACCAGTAGAACGCTCCCCACAGACAGATTCGGCTAGTAAATCTACATCTCATGTCGAGGAAGCTACCCCACCAGAGAACACTTTCTGTTCTGTCCATGTGCTGGAGAAATCATTTTCTGTTGACGTTGATGCAAGTAGGAAGTCAAAATCTGAAACTGTTAAAGTAAAGCGGGTTTTCTCAAAATCACGGTTCTTAGTCAAAACTTCACATTCACGTGGTTCTCTAAAAAAAGGGAAAGTTAATGGTAATCTAGCAAATGAGAACAAGGTTCAGATGATTGCCAACAAACCTCAGGTGCTGTCTGTCAGACCCAAAAAGTTGATGGAAGGTTCTTCTGACGGCCGTTTTGAAGCAGGTTGGGAATCTGTCTTGTCCTCGATAAATTTTGCATTTTATGCAAATATTTGCATATTAATGTCCTTCTATGCCTGTAGTTGAGGAGAAGCTTAATGAGTTGTTGGATGCCAATGGTGGGGTAAGCAAGCGGAAGGTAAGTGGTTTTGAAACCATGGAACTTTACTTTTGAATTTGGTGATGTTCTGATTTTGGCAATTCAGTTCTGGTTTAATAGCATTGAAATGGTATTGAAAATGTAATTATGTTTGTCCACAACCATTTAAACTCATATACCTGTGATTTCTTGCTGTGTTTTCATCATCGCTTTGGTGTACAGCAAAGAATTTTTGGCCTTTACATTCTTGAATTTGTTGATGAAATCTCATTGTCTTTCTTCATTGCTCAATTTTTTAATATTATTTTTATTTTCATATTATTGCTTTGATTTCTAGTATTTCATATTAACCATGTCGTACTTTTACTGAAGTCTTTGGTCATTTCCTTCATTGGAACCAATTGATCTTCTTTCAACTTGTAATGTTTTCAGTATTTCCTTGTTTCATATAACCTTTATAGTGTACTTATTCATGATTATGTCATTTCTGTTCATTAAAAAAAATTAGGAGGCACCTAAAGGCTACTTGAAGCTCTTGCTCCTCACGGCAGCTTCTGGTGGTAATGGCAATGGAGAAGCTATTCAGAGGTATTGATGATGTTTTTATGTCTCATCTCATTTTTCAATTTCTCATGTGGTTATTCATAGATTTCTGCTAACTTCATATTGAGGGAGGTTTATAGCTTCCCTGTTTTTACTTTGACCTAAATTGGCGACTCTTAATCTTTCATAGAATTCTATCATGTTTTCAAGACTCGTACAAATTATCAGGAAAACCAAATCTGGCTTCTGCTTTAGTGAAGATAACTTTAGAAGTTTCATACTTTCACATAGTTAAGGAACCATCTGAGATGAGATTACTCAAGATTTTTGTGTTTATACAGATATGCGGCAATGATTGAATTTATCAGAATCGTTTTTTTGTACAGAAAATAATTTTATTGAACTGGCACCACGATGGTACTCCATAATTTACAAAGAGGTCAAACAAATGGCCTCAAGGAGATTGTTACAAGGATGGGAGCTCCAAAGTTCTAAATAGCACAGATATTATTGACACATCTGAATCAAGGGGTTAAAAATCTGTGTTTTTTTATGTGGGGTCAAGTTATGAATTGTTTGAGGAAGGGGGGAATCAAACCATGCACCTTGTGCAAGTTATAATGAGCAATCCACCACTAGGCCAACTCTTGCTCCTTAAAAAAATTATGGTAATGCTAAGTTTTTAGTTAATGTTTTCAATTGATTGAGAAGAGTAATAATTCCCTATTTCTATTTGATTAGGTTAAGAATCCACTGGAAAGTTACAGAATTTTGTTTCCTTTCTTTGTAAGATGTATAAAATTTCACAGCAAATGCAGATTTTGAATTCTTTCTCATATGTGAATTGTGAGTGTAAATTTAATGATAGATGGAAATCTGGGCACAGAATCAAAAAACGATGTCTACAAAATACCAGCAATCATGTTTGGGAAAAAAGACAGGAGGGTGGAGAAGAGAGAGATTGAAAGTATATAAAATGAAGTGAAAAGGCAGAGAGGTGCAGCTGTCTTTGTATGAACATTGATGTTTTGAATTAGGAGTATAAAGAACTTAATTGCCTCAGACAAGTCGGAAGTTAAGGGTTACAAGTTGCATCAGATATGTAGCTTTATGAAATGGTTGTTTCACTAACTATTATTACTTTGTCTCATTATTTGATATGTGCAGCAATCGAGATCTTTCAATGATCCTTGATGCACTTCTAAAGACAAAATCACGAGTTGTCCTGGTTGATATGATTAACAAGAATGGTAGCGTTTCCTCATCTTTGCTTGCAACATTCTCTCTTTTATTTAACCCCGTTTGATGACGAATAGTAGATATGGTACTGTTGCATGTCTTCTTTTATAGAATGAGCATTGGCTTCCTTCTCAGGTTTGCGGATGCTCCACAACATAATGAAGCAGTATCGAAGGGACTTCAAGAAGATCCCAATTCTCCGGAAACTTTTGAAGGTACCTGCTAACTGACATAATACAATTCAGATTGAGACTTAGTTGGATTAATTTGTGCTTTTATTTTGTTTTTTAAACTTGGACAGTTGGACTATCTTATCAAGTATTAATTGCCATTTGACAAATATTCTTTGTAGTTTAGTGATATTTGGTTAGGTTTTCATAGTAGAAATGCCAAGTCTTCTGTATTACTCAAAAAGGCAATATTAGGTGAAACATGTGTGGACATTGAGGTGGCACATGGTCGGTTGAACTGTTTTCAGTGTGCTTTATTTAAGCAGACATTTTCATATTGTATAGCTCAACCTGGTACGATATAAATGAATTTAAATCTGGTGAGGGATGCAATAGGAGTGTATTAACTTATATTAAATTATGCAGGTTTTGGAGTATTTGGCAACGAGGGAGATACTTACTTATGATCATATAAATGGAGGCCCTCCTTGTCCCGGAATGGAGAGGTTAGATTTATTTCTTTTTCAGTGAGCATGTTTCCTTATTATATCCTCTTTTACTGATTAGGTAAATTTGATCTTTTGGTGTACTGGTACACATTAGATAATTTTCTTTGGTGCCCGACCCTTTTTTGGCATAATAATAGCAACAATAATAGTAATAATAATAGTGGTGAAGATGATGATTATGACTATGACTATGATGATGATCTCTCCAAAACTTAGATGACATTCGAAGTAGTAGCCTAAACCAGTCCAAAGGAAGGAAGATTGCACCTGTACTTTCCTATCTTAGCCGAATAGCTTTGTAGTCCAATCCCTAGGCCTAGTAAGATATTGTCCGCTTTGGGTCAGCTCATACTAACCCTGATGGATTTGCTTCTCAAGGCCCATCTTTAAGCCCTGAAAACAAGTCTTACTAGGTAGGAAAGTATGACTTACTATATTCTGCACTTCACATTTTTCCGTAAGCGATGTGGGACAAGAGAGTTAGTCTCATTTCCACTGCTAGAAGCTTGCCAGGTTTGACACTGCAGTGATCCCACCCTCGTCACAGCCGGGTACTCACCCTTCCCCATTAAGAGCCCACGTCCCCATGTGGCCCACAGATTCACGTGGGTGCCCACACCTACCATAGGGGCCTCGGCTCCGAGACCAGCAATAACAGCCCGCCCCACCCTGAGCCTAATTCAATCATGCAAATTATGTTTTCTATTTGAAGTTGGTGACATTGTTTGATAGCGTTACTATCGTATTTTTACATTTCATTGTGTCTGACTGAGAATCGATTTAATTGCAGCTTTAGGGAGTCTATGCTGTCATTGACAGAACATGATGACAAACAGGTATATTTCAAACTTTTCCTTTCATATCCGAACTGCATTTTCACATCATATTATTTTGGTTGTATTGATGGACAATCGGTTAGGAACTCATTGTTTCCCGCGACTATCCCATATACATGATGTACCCTCTTTGTGCCTCTTAATAAATTCTTCTTTTGCTAAAACAAGGAATTTGTTTTTTACATCCGTAAGTATTCAATGAATTTCTCTGGCTGAAAGCCACAACATGGGTAAATATCTGTATTTCATTACTTTATTGTTAACATGCAGGTTCATCAAATTGCACGGCACTTTCGTGATAGATGGATCCCAAAATTTGTCAGAAAAGCCAACTGCTTGGATAGGGATGATGGAGGGATGGAATTTCATAGAGGTTCAAGCTGTGGTAGAGTTTCAGTATCACATACTCACCGGCATGATGATGCTGTTAGATCTACCAAAACAATCGACAGTGTCATGCAATCAGTGCCTGTCACGACTTCAGTGTATGGCACTGTTCAAGATGGTTCCTCTACGGCTTCTGCTGGTGGTTGCAAGACCAATTGTGCAAAGACTCGGAAGCGTAAAAGTCGATGGGATCAGCCAGTAGAGCCGAATTTGAGATCTAGCATCTCTCCAAACAAAGGAGAAGTGGATCATTTAGAGGAGGTAAGCAGAGAAGATGGCAGCTGCCTTGAATATGTTCACAGTCAGTGTCAACAAAATGAAGCTATCTGTGCTGCCAATGGAGGAGGGATAAACTTTCCCGAGGATGTCCCTCCTGGTTTCTCATCTCCCCTTAATGCCACCCTGGTTTCATCAGCTACTTCAATAACTCCACAAAGAGTTGGCCGCTTAAGCTGCCCTTTAGAGGTGGTTGTTGGGCATTCACAAGGTAAATTCATATCCCGCTTGCCCGTGTCATATGGAATTCCATTGCCTATTGTGCAGCAGATTGGCTCGCGAGACAATGAGACTCTGGAAAGGTGGGTTATTGCTCCTGGAATGCCTTTCCGTCCTTTTCCTCCTTTACCTCCGTATCCCCGCGATACAAAAAGTACTCCACATTGTGCGGTTAAGTCTATGGCAACTAATGAACAAGCACAAGAAGTGCAGAAGGACAGACTTGATAATACCAGTTGTTATCCACGTGAAAACAATCATAGTACAATTTCTCCTCGCCAACCCGAGGTGAACTTTCAAGTTGCAAACGTCCTGCAGACATGTAAACGAGCTAGGGGATCCTCGTATGATTTGGGCAAGAAGTATTACGGGCAGCAAAATTGGAATAAAGTGCCCCCATGGGTTCGAAGAAGTATGGAGTGGGGATATGGGGGTAACAATTTAAGAGGTGGAGACGTAGGAAACATGACACATGAGTCCAGAAGTCCATATTGTACACAGGATGTAAACCATGGAGTGGAGAAAGCTGGTTGCTACTATAATCCGCAGCAACATCACCAGAATCAGCATTGATTCGCTGGGAATGTTTTGAGGCAGCAAATTTTCTTCCATACTTTGATTTTCTTCTCATTTATAAATTTATTCTCGAGTTTTCTCATTTTCCATCCATAGAAAATTTATTGAATTGCAGAGTCCATGTGATTGTTATAGGTGAGTGGAAAAACATGATCCAGTTTGCAATAATGTATTGTCTTGGTTCGATGATCCATTCATAATCTAAGGATGTAGGGATTCTTCTCCGTTAACTTGGGATCAAGAATAGTAGAGGTTGACCAATTCCTCGGCCTCTATGTTAGAATTTTTGTTTAGAGTGTATTGGATGATGTACAAGTGGAGGATGACTTAATGAGTTACAGAATATGATTTTGTCACCTGGATAGGATAGGATTCCTGCAAGAATTATATTTTTGTTATGCCTTCTGTGCTGCCTGTTGGATTTGACTTGTTTTCTGGATTTTGTTGCGAATTATAGATGACTTCCACCTGAAATTTGGGTTTGTGATGATGTTCCATATCTATAAGTGGTAAGGCACAGGAAATACTGAATGGTTTTTCTTGAGCAGTTAATAGAAGAAGACTCCCTCCCTATATTTGCCGTCTTTCTATAAATACAGGTACCGGTACAGGCAAAGGCAAGAGGAATATGAATCGATGGAAGAAGTATCCTTGGTGACAGAAGAGGAAGCAGTCAATAAAGACCACAATCCCTGACGATCTCGTGAAATCTTTGATTCGATTCAAATCAAATCGATTCTGGTAGGCCGTAGAAGAGGTGGGAGAGTGAAGTAGTGTGAGCCTTGCAGCTCGGCCCTCTAGGGCCCTATGATTAGAGGCGAGGTAAAGACTATTATAAAATGATTGAGGAAAATAAATAACATATCAAAAAAAATTAAAAATAACAATAAAATGATTGCCTTTACAGCCCATTATTCAATAATTTAGTTAGTTTATTTTAATGTTATAAAAATTGCTATACCCCTTGATTTTTATCTCGTTTATGTGAAATTAATAACAATAATTTACCTTTAATTTTTAGGTATCTAGAATACCTACATATATATGTATTTATAGTAATTGGGAACTTTCTTTATTAGCTTAGTTTCCTTTTTTTTCACTTTTTATTTCTTAGAGGTGTATATATATATACTTGCTTCTTTGTTAATCACTCTCTTATTTCTTAATCTCATAAATTTTCATTTCAAGAAAATTGAATTAAAAAACAATGATTTAGAATTAGAATAATGAACATGGTAACTATATATATATTAAAAGGTTTGAATAGAAAAACATTTAAAATAAGTCTAGGATACTTTTGAAAGGATATGGAAATTGGTTCTAGAATATCTTTTAAATGGATATGGAATTATTGGACAAGAAAAAGGAAAAAAAAATTGAATAAAAGGAAAACAATATTAATATTTCCCAAAAACAACATTTAAAACGTGATAATAGACAACTAGGAATTCTCTTGATATTTGAAAAATGGTAATCCAGATTCAAAAACCCTGGACATGTCCAGAAAATGCAGTAAGAATTAATTGTAACCAAAAGAATTAACCAATTTGATCAACCAACCAACCAACCCTTCCTTTCGTCTTTCTCCTCCATCATAATCTTCTTCTTCTTCTTTATATATGATCTTTCATAATTTCATTTGATGGTCGTCGGTAATTTCAATTGATGCCAGCCCGTTCATCATCTGTTGCAGTACTTTTTTCAATCATCCATAATTTCTGCGCGGGATGGATTCTGGCACTAGGTATCTCTTCTATGTATTAATTTGTATATTTGTCTTAGCTAGGGGTTTCTGTGCATATGTGAGAGAAATTATCAATTGTTGTTGTTTGTTTGTTTTTGGATTTGTCTCTAAAATTTACTTAGCATGGAGAATTCGAACATGAATAATATTATATTATACGTATGCACACTACGATTTGGGAACTTGTCAAAATATGAGAAAAATATATGACTTTTTTTTTCGAAACCATGACACATTTTGGTAGTGACGGGTGAGAGAATAGTTATATATATAGTTAAGTTGACGATGATTTAATTTGTTTATATACATGTAGAATGAATGGACAGGATTTAGGTGTTTTGGAAGATGATGTCCAGGTACTGGATTTGGAGCTCAAACTCTCACTTCCAGTTCCAGACGTCGACATGACTCTACTTGAATCGCCGCCGCCTATGCAACAAGGTAGTGCCGCAGTCGACATTGAGGTTGTGGATGATGAAGTTTCAATAATCTCTTCAAGGATATTTGGTCAAGTATGGGGTATCGATCGGATCAAGTTTCAATTATATATCAATTAATGTTACTTAAATCATGTGTACGTATGCATTCTTTGGGTTTATTTTTGGTTGTTTAATTAGGTGAGACAGAATTCACGTGGCAATCTGCAGTACTCTCATGGAATCCATGGATCTGTTGGAATAATACATGAAAATAATGTAGGAGCTCATCATCCTCATCCTCATCCTCATCCTGCAGGTGTAGTTTCAGCAGGTAGATTATACATATGTATATATTCCTGAATCTGATCACTTGTGTGTTTCTGGCCTTAATTTTGTTGTTATATGATGATGATGATGATGATGAATGAGTTTGAATTTGTGGTGGTGTTAATGTAGAAGTTACCAGTTCTGAGACAAAACGGCGCAAGATCAGAAGCAGTGCAATTAATGGTCCATTGTACGATGATGATGATGAGGAGTTATTAATGGAGGCTGTAGCAGGCTGCATGGATAATACTATTATTAAGAAAAATAAAGAGGAGTTGACGATCAAAGTGGGTGAGGAGGAGCCGATGTTAAGTCTTCAATGTCCAATATGCATGAACCATTTGAAGGAAGAAACATCAACCAAGTGCGGACACATCTTCTGTATGGAATGCATTAAGACAGCATTGTCTACACAGAGCAAATGCCCTACTTGCCGACAGAAACTTTCCAAGCGAGGCGGTATCTTCAGGATTTACCTTAACCTTTCCCATTCCTAGCTCTCTCTCTACCCCCACCCAAATCCCGATATTCAATTCAATGACTCATATAATTATCTTGTGTAAAGAGGAATGAATGTATTCTTTGGTCAATAAAAAGCCTTTCCCTGTGACTCTTCTTCACCATGTCAAATGTACAACATAATATATATTTATGATTCGACTTGCCCTTCTGACTTCTGACTTCTGACTTGTTTGGGTGAGCCCATTTGTTTCTTGTTTGGGTTGGGTTGGGCCCATAATCACAAAACGGTTAGGGCAAATGCAATGGTGAAGTGGTATTGGGTCAACAAAGATGTTGTCTTTTGCTGATGTGGCTGTATTGTAAAATGTGTTTTGCTTATGTGGCTGTATTGGGATAAGTGTTTTGCTGATGTGGATGTATTGATATTTAATGTTTTGGTGTAGTTTTGTTGTGGATAATATGGAGGAATGGAATGTTGTTGGGTTGGGTGGAAAGAGAAAGTGTGTGGGAAGAAAAAATGTATAGAAATTTGTGTTTTACTGATGTGGCTGTATTAGAATACGTGTTTGACTTGATTTTTTGTGTAATAGAGGTAGGACCGGGTCAACAAAAATGTTGCCCAGTAAATTATTTCTTATTGCATTTGCCCTTACAAATTTTTAATTTGGAAAGGAAAGAAATTAGGGCTAAAGTCCTAAGTTTTCGTCCACAAAGGTCGGATTTATGGAGCAGTAGCAGCGGTGAACGAACGGTTCAACCAATTGAAGACAAAGAAGACGAACAAGAACAAGAAACAAACATTATCGAACATCATCATCCATGGAACCCAATCCTCCTTACCTTCAACACAATCACAGGTATGTCCCATACTCCCCCAATCCCCCGACGACGACGTTGGTTCCTAATAGCCCTAATTTCTATGGGTCCCACCTCCACCTTCCTCCACCGCCACCACCTTCACGCCATCCTCTCCCTGCCCCTCCTCCACCACCACCTAACATTCCCTACCAATTCACCTTCAGACCTAACCCTAATTACCCGATTGAAGGAACTCCCCCCCATACTAGATCAACAATGAACAATCACCATCCTGATGTTGCCCACTCATCTCGACTCTCTTATGGAGTCCCTGTAGCTGATGGCCGACCTTATGATCCCAATCGTTATCACCATAGGTACGCCGACTCGGATCCATCGTGGGATGGTCGGGCATACCCTGTTGGCATCCTGGATCCCGAGCCTCGTCCACTCCAGTTCAATCAGCGACCTGTATCACCATATCGGCCAATTGAGAAGATTAGGCATGATTTTGAGGGTGATGTTAGGTTCAGAGACGGGTTTCAACGGAATCCACGGAGAGGAGATTTTATGAGGGATCGTGGTGATAGGAATAGCCATTTTGATAGTTCGTCTAGGGGCTGGTCTGAACATGGAGCAGCATCCTCCAGAGCTTATCAAGGTAATTATGATAACAGGAGTCATTATCGTGATTCAACTGAGAATGAAAATCATAGATGGCCGCATACTAAAGAGTTTGTGAGAGAAGGTGATGGTGTTCAAAAGACTTTGGGGAAACATGAATATTACAGTTCAGAGTTGGAAAGACATAATAATAAGGGAAGCAGGGAGGTTAATTATGAGTTTGATCACACTCCGAGGAAGCAAATGCAGAAGAAGAGTGCTTTGTTGAGGATTCAAAAACCAAAACCTAGCTATAGGAATAGAGAGGACGAGGTGTCACATTATTCGGGTTATTTCAATGACACCACATCTAGTTCCTTTAGGGGTATGGAGCAGCTTAAATATATAGATCATGGAGTGGAAGAAAATACGATAGAGGGGAGCCCTGTAGAGCTTGATGTTTCTTTTAAATCAAACTCGCTAGTAGCCAAGGCAATTGTTCCACCATTGAGTTCTGCAGTTGTTACAGCAAAGAATTTGACTCCTAGAAATAGCAAAATTAGGAAACTTGAGGCGTCTGAGAAGGATTGTTCAAGTTCACAAGTGCTTAAACCCAGCGAGAGTATGGTGAAACTGGACGGGGCTCTTTGTGCTGGTAAATTTACATCCACTTCTAACCCGGTTGCAAACTTTGGCATTGATAATGGGCACAAAAGTAGTTCAGAACCTCCTTCCCATGAAGTTGATGTCTCCCTTGGAAAAAGAAAAGTGGAGAGGTCTGCTAAAGTAATGAGTTCAGGTAGCAGTGGCAAAACAAATTCCACAATGGTTGCCAAGAAGAAAAAAATTGTAAAGAAAGTAGTGAAAAAAGTCTTAAACCCTTGGTCACGCTTATCAAGTTCACAGCCAAAAGAGAAGCTTGATGGGCCCGTGGGGATGGATACTTTCACCCATTGTCAACTTACAACATCTGTGCCTGAAAATCTTTCAACACCTTCAGGAGAGAATACAACTCCAGCAGGTATAGTGTCTGTGCATCATACTGAGTGGCAGCCTTGTCCAAATTATGTATCTGTGTGTGCATGTGAGAGAATGGATGGATCTCCAAAGACTTCCGTTCCAGAGGAAGTTGGTGGAGATGCTCATTGTGGGGGATTGAATCTTCAGAAGTTTAAGAGAAAGTGGAATGATTTAACGCCTTCTTTGGATTCTTCAAAAGACAAACATATCAAATTTGATGAGAGTTCTACAAATGCAGATAATTTGGTGCATGGCTTGCAGACGCTATCTAACACTGACAAGGATTGTATTGAACTTCAAAGTGAAAAAATGCCTTTCTTTAGGGTTGAAGGTTTCAGCAAGCAGGGTTGTCAGAATGAAAGCTCTATCTTAGTTGATGGTATTCCAGCAGTGGTATCTTCAGAGGTGATGCTTTCGGTAGGAAGTGGTATAGAGAAAAATATGACTCAGGAACGCCTTATGAATACAAGTAGCGGTTGCCATGAATTGAATTCTGCTGTGGTTATTGACAGGAGTTCAATAAACTCACTAGAGAGGAGTGTATACACTGACTTTGAAAACGTGGAAAGTGATAGCTATCAGAGTGGTACATGTCAGATCGATAAAATTGATGATGATGGTACTTTGGAAGGATTTCAAAAGACTGCTTCTTCAGCAGGTGATATGCTCGCTTTGAAAATCTTGGAGGAGACCAGGATTGGTGATTGTAAAATGGCTACTGAGTGTTCTGATCAGGCTACAAGTACTATATATAGCTTCACAACCAGAAGTAGTTGTTTTAGATCTGAAGAAGCCAATCTTGAGACAGGTGATGACATAGGTGAGCAGCCGTATCAAGGTGGGATTACCATGTTATGTGAGAGTGGTGCCACGGTAAGTTCCGTGGATGATACCATTTTAGCAGAAGTTAGTGAAGAACTTACTCCTAACGATAATAGGGAAGTTGGGAGTCCTCGCCTAGACCTGTTGAGCTCAGGGATGAATAATTTGCATGTTGCACCGCTAAATGCAGTGAGCTCTCAACCTTGTGTGGACACTAACTTAAGTTCGTCTTTTAAAGAACCTGACTTTACAATTTCTCATGGTCCTTCTATAGAACTCGTTTTAAAATGTTGTGCTGATGGATTTGGTGTCACGCAAGGGAGCAGTTCTATAGATGGGTTGTTAGAGGCTAAGATTTCAGCTAGCAATGAAGTGAATGTGGGCCTGGATGAGGTTTCAACGAAGAATGAAGATGATAATATATTTTCTGCCGGTTATATGGTACCATCTAGTCCAATTACTTCAGCTATCAATGAAGAACCCTTAGATGATTCTTCTACATCCCTTGTAGAAGTGCCAACCGAGATTATTGAAAGTTCAATACAGCCAGTAGAAGTTGTCGCGGTGAGTAGCACGGATACTGTATGCACTGCTGGTTTTTCACCTTGTCAAGAGGCAATCATTGTAGGAGGGTCTTCTAAGGGTGTCAATTCTGCTGGAGACAATTTTGTTAATGATAGCTGGAAATTTGATGGCTCAAATGTTTATTCTTGTTGCACAACTGAAAATTTTGGGATTGCGAATATGAAATCCATTTGTCCATCAGGGATGGGATGGGAAAGGGTTGCTTCTGTTGCTTCAGCTGGAAGTAACCATGACATTGACATCATGTCTGTAGAAAATGATGAGGGAGGGAAAACAAATTTAGATGCTGGTGATGGGCAGTTAATGATTTGTGGTAAGTCTGCTCAGATCCGTAAACCTTCAGAGCGTCATTGTCTGGCTGTCAATCAAAGAAGCCCTCAAACCGAATTGAGGGATGATAGTTATCTGCATCATGAAAGGGAATTGCCTTCTATTTTTAACCATCCATCCTTATTGGCACATGATAATAGAGTTTCTACTCCTAACTGCGATGAAGAACCGATGGAGACTGTTCCTGAAATCTCTGAGGGTTGTTCTCCAGTATTGATGAATGAGCCAGACTCAACACATGGACAGATTGATAAAAATAACATTGGTCAGGATGACACAACTCCAGATAAGAATTCTGCAATTAGAGGTGGTTCTGACTTATCTAACCAAACTTCAAATTCAATAGAAACCAAAATTGATTCAAAGAGAAATCGTGTAATGGAAAAGAATCAGCATACCAATGGGAGGGCTTTGCCATCACAGGATTCTCACATTACTACTCCTCACATCCAGTATCCTTTGAGTGCAGAATCACATGGGAGGAAGATCCATTCAATTCATGCTCCTCCCAGAATTCCTGGTTATTCTTCTTTTCCGCATAATGCCTCAAGAAGCACAACCTCCTCCACCCATGGTACTCAACCTCGAACATGGCGTCGTACTACTACTTCTGCTTCTCCACTACCGAAAAACAAACCAATCTCAAGCACAGTCCCTCCACAAAGACAATTGCCTAGAAGATCCTCAGAGCTTCTGAATAATTCATACATTCGGAAGGGGAATAGTCTTGTTAGAAAGTCTCCTCCTGTTACTCTTCAATCCCGAGGATCACTTGGTTTGAGTTCATATGTTTATCAGCTGGACTCTTTGGGTACAGATGAAGTGAAGAAGACTTCTGGATCTGAAAGTAGGGTTGATGGTACTGACACATCAAGTTCCTTGGGAACAGGAGCTGTGAGTGCTTCATTTGAGAGGCCTAGAACACCACCGTTACCCTGTATCACCAAGATTCCAAATAGACCTACAACTTCTTCAGGTGGTCGTACTTCTTCCCCTCTAGCAGAGACTTCTAATGTGTCCAATGAGACTACATCACTGAAATTTGCGGAGAGTAGTGATGAACTCTCAGCAATTAAGGAGTCATCAAAAATTTCTGCAATTCCTGTTTATTTTACTGGTTCAACAAACAGTGTGAGTAGCCAGAACGAGTCTAGTGATGGAAATTTGACATCTTTAAATGCAAAGAGCATAACATATGTAAAGAAAAAATCAAATCAGTTGATTGCAACTTCAAATACCACTGGTCCCTGTGTTCACATAGCTGA
Source organism: Tripterygium wilfordii (assembly GCF_013401445.1). Taxonomy (NCBI): domain Eukaryota; kingdom Viridiplantae; phylum Streptophyta; class Magnoliopsida; order Celastrales; family Celastraceae; genus Tripterygium; species Tripterygium wilfordii. Next base: position 170,701 of record NC_052254.1, on the reverse strand, counting down.
TAACACTGTGGCTGCTTCATCTGATGGGTACTACAAAAGGAGCAGAAATCAGCTAATAAGAACTCCTCTCGAAGGTCATGCCAAGCAGACAGTTGCAATGCCTGATTCTGCTATAATTTCGAATGGGCTAACAAATTCTGTAGTTCTTCCTGGAAGAAGTTTTGGTAGAAGGAGAAATCAGAAAGGTGTGTTTGAACATTTTTATTTCAGCAAAATTTACTTTTTTTCCTTGCAAGCCACCAATTAATGAACCTACCCAGTCAGCTCTTTATACTATTTTTCCTTACATGTTATACTTTCATATCTTACCTGCCGTGGATTTTTAGCTGGGAATATTGTTGCATTCAAATCATAATATTTCTTTGCATGATAAATTGTTAGACAAAAGCATAAGTTGGTTGCCTTTTGCAGTTGTAACAAATGCAGGTAAATCTTCAAAGTTCTCTTTAGTGTGGACACTGCACGGTGCACAATTATCAAAGAAGAACGGTAGTTCACTGAAATGTCAGGTCCTGCCACATCTTCCCTGGAAAAGAGTAAAATACTCTAGAAGTTTCATGCAAAGTCCAGTTTCCATTTCAAATAATAGTTCCTTGTCTACGATCAGGTAGATTAATCGTATTTTTTTCCTTCCTTTGCTGCAGCTATTATTAGTTTTATCATATTCTTGCGCATGCATCCTCTGGCTGTACTAAATTGTTGGTCACTCAGTAGGAAATTGCTGATGTTGAGAAATAGGAACACTGTTTACACAAGGTCAAGAAATGGATACTCTCTTCGAAAATTCAAGGTATTAAGTGTTGGTGGGTGCAACTTAAAATGGTCAAAATCCATTGACAGGAATTCAAAGAAAGCTAATGAGGTAAGCTCGAATAGAGAAGAGCTATCCTTTTTAAAAAAAATGAAGATGGCCTCTATAACTAATGTTCAGATTTCAAGTTAAGATAGTTTTCTAATTATTATTATCATGTTGTTTTATTTAGGAAGCTACACTGGCAGTTGCTGCAGTGGAGAGAAAGAAGAGAGAGCAGAATGGTGATGTATGCACCGTTTCTAGGACGAATAACAGAAGCCATTCTTCTCGTAAGTTATATAACAATGGAGGTCAATCTATAACTGCTTTTGCTCGATCGCAGTTTCTGTTTGTTGAATGACGTCTTTGGTCCTCTTGCACTTTGTGGTAAGAAGTGTCTCCTAATATTTTGCAGGAGAACGGATATTTCGCATTGGTTCTCTCCGTTACAAAATGGATTCTTCCAGGCGGACCCTCCAAAGGATATCAGGTAATTCTGCTCTGCTCTACATATATTTCTTGCCATTCTATTGCCTTTCAGACTATGTGAATTAAGAGACATTAATTGAGCTGAATATGATCTTTGAGCAATAAATATGCTTCATACAATTCTGTTAGAAGTTGGACGGTGGCCATAAGACTACAAAAGATAGGACTATATATAGATCAAACTTTCCTGGACTTGCTTGTAGGCTAAAACTTGCTAGTGTAGTGCCATATGGATGATTGGCGTCACAACATGAAACTAGAGATCATAGATCTCTTGGTTTATTGAGACTATCGATTAGATATAATTTTAATTACCGGAAGGCCAAATATTATTTCTGATCATATTCTCGAAGAACAGTTATAATAAGGACAGGGGCATCCATTTAGCATAGCTATATTGAGCCCCTGCGTCCTTTCTACTGGTGTCAGTTGTTGCTGTCATGTTGCATGGTTCAACTTCTAGCAGTTTACTTGAACAAATAACTGGCAATGACATGGTTCTTTTAAACCGAGGTCGTGGTGTTGGACATAGTGATGTTGAAGGCCTATCTATGTTCCCTTTTTCTTCATTGTCAATTTCAGAAATATGGTTTGTAAATGGAGGAAGTGTGTTAAATTGATTGTTCCATGTTGATAGTTGTAATGATCTCATTCATATCAAATTTTATTGGCATGAGGTTTTTCATGTTTGATGACTAGTTTAAATAGTCTGTACCAACTATTTTGCATTATTCCTCATCTCTCTCTCTGTTTATATACTCTGCATGTTATCTGAAAATTAGTCTCATAATGAGCTTATGTTCCGTGTAGATAACGAATCTTCATGCTCAATGGCTCTCCAAACAGAGAACACTATGAAGAGACCTTATGTGCCAAGGAGATTAGTGATTGGGAATGATGAGTATGCTGTTTTAGTTCCATTCATGTGGAATTCTTCTGTTTCCTTTGTTTTCAGGGTTTCACTCGCCTTAAAAGTTTGGTTTTGTCCACTAACTATTACTAATTGGTTGATATAAATGTGCTTCGATGCTGGCAGATATGTAAGGATTGGCAATGGTAACCAGCTTATTAGAAATCCCAAAAGACGAACTCGTGTCTTGGCAAGTGAGAAAGTTCGATGGAGTTTACATACTGTCAGGTCAAGACTGGCTAAAAAACGGAAGTATTGTCAGTTTTTCACTAGATTTGGAAGGTGCAACAAAGATGATGGCAAATGTCCCTATATTCATGACGCCTCCAAAATTGCAGTCTGCACTAAGTTCCTGAATGGTTTATGTCACAACTCAAATTGCAAATTGACTCATAAGGTGTATTGCAGATTTGTTGCAAATTAACTCTTTTGTGGCCCATTGCATGATAATGGTGATTTCATTTATCTATTTAACATTTTACTTTCATTATATTTTTCATGCAGGTCATTCCAGAAAGGATGCCAGATTGTTCTTACTTTTTACAAGGTGTATCCACCTGTTTCCCCCTGCTTTTTTCCCATTCTTTTTTTTCTTTTGTTTGACCCGTTGGATGAAAGTGATGAATCCTGACAAATTTTACTCATAGGTCTTTGCACGATCAAAAGTTGTCCTTATCGGCATGTTCATGTGAACCCAAATGCCCCCACTTGTGAAGGATTTCTCAGGGGCTACTGTGCTGAGGGCAATGAGGTATTCGTTTATCGTTTAGATTACGGAGGATTGTTTGCTTTTCATCTTACCCTATATATTTTTTGATATCCAAGTTGTCCCTGAAAGTTGATTTGGCTTGGTGGTTGGGTCGCCAAGGGTCAACACTAAGCTTGTTCCTATTTGTTACATGAGAAAAGATAGGATAAGAAATGAGTTATAAGATCTAAGGTAGGAGTAACACCAATTGACGAGAAGTTGAGCGAAACTGTTTAAGATTTTATGGGATGTACAAACGTAGAGATAACAGTACGGCAGTGAGGAGGATCGAGAGAATTTTTTAATAGGAGTGAGTAAGAAGCAAAGAAGAAGATCTAAAAGTACATGGCTTGAAGTATGAAGAAATATCTAGATTTAATAGGAGTTGATGAAAGTATGATCTTAAATAGAAATGAATGGCGGAAACAAATGCACTTAGTGAATTCCTGATTGATTTCTCATAGACTCATGTAGTCGATCCAAACTCTGGGGATAAATGCTCGGATGATGATGATGATCACTGTTGATATTATTACTTGTGCTTGTTTCTTTGGTGAATGATTGGGTTTGAGTCACCAAAAGCTTACTTTATAGAGATTAAAAAAAAGAAAATGAAAAATAAATGAAAAGAAAATAAGGTATATGTGCTTTCTCTGTGGAGGAAGCAAAAGAACTTTATTTTCTTAAATTATTTTCTTCTCCAAAAATTTTAAAAAATAAAAGGAAATAACTTTACATTTATCTGTCGATGATCCTCTTAAATAATGGGAATCTCCATTCATTTTTCTGGTTCATGCCCTAGTCATTTTGGTGGACTCTATATCCTCAGTTGCTAGCCTCCCCAATCAGTGGCAGCCTCTTGCCTTTGTGTTTTGATCACTGCTCATTTTTTATGAGTGAAAATTGTGATGCCTGAAAAGGTATCCTGATTACTGTAAGTTATCATGAATACTATTTGGTGCCTAATCCTTTAGGGTCCCAACATTTCTTCTTCTTTTTCCCCCCTTATTTTTAAATAATCCTTGATTACCTCTCTATGTAAACAATCCCATACTAACTTCAATTAAGCGAAATGGTATATTACTGTTCTTCCACAGTGTCGGAAGAAGCACAGCTATGTCTGCCCCTCGTTTGAAGCAACTGGATCCTGTCCTCTAGGATCCAAATGCAAGCTTCACCATCCAAAAAATCGAAATAAGGGGAAGAAAGGTAAAAGATCGATAGAACAGAAGAATGCTAGAGGGCGTTACTTTGGTTCGATGAGGATAATAGACATCTCTGATAGAGGAAAAGCGGCATTTGAGATGCAATCTGTGCAAGACGGTGATGATGTCCCCTTGGAAGGAAAGTTTGCTGATTTTATCAGCATTGATGATAGTGATGAAGATGGAGAATGTAATGGAGCAACAACAGAGCGAATAGCTTCTTCCGGAAGTGGTCCATCGGAGTTACAAACAGATGACTTAGATGAGCTAATTAAACCAATAGGTATTATGAAGAAGAATTTGACGTCATGATCATCTCCACCAGTATGTGGCAGCCAAGCTCAAAGTGTGAAGATGGCAACATAGGTCATCTCCATGTAAGAATTGATTATGTTGGGTACGAGGTAAAGCTGTTAAAAGTAATTCCTACTCCCTGTGCGTGTAGAGTGATTAGTCTGTAAGTTTTTGTTTATAGGTTTTTTTATTTTTATTTATTTTTTCTTTTTTTGTAGGGTTTTTTTTTTGGTGTAATTTACTGTGTATATGATCAATACCTTGATTGATTAATGAAAGCATATATGAAGAAAAGGGACATCAGCCAAATAATAGTTTGTGGTTCCAACAATAAACCATATCTCCTTCATCGATTATATAATTTATATTCAGCCATGGCAGGCTGGCAGCTACTTCCTTCCTCTTTCAATGAAGTTTTCCATGCCAGGATGGATTGGAGGAAGAAGGGAAGTGAGAAAGGGAGGTGGCTTTTCTATTTGAGCTTTAACAGCAAGTTAAAAACTCTTGGGAAGTTTGTTTTCTTTTTGTATTTGCAAGATAAAGCATCATAATGCATATCTGTGAGAAAAGACAAAAAGTATCTGTTTATTTGAATTTTCATTCAGTAAAATAAAATATATATTATATTATAGGCTAGAAACTAGAAAGTGAGAATCCACTGGGTCCCACATCCCACACCAGACTTACACAGGCATATACACGCACTCCAAGTATGAACCACCAACCGAAATTCGTTCCTTCCAGCTCCCCCTTCACGGTACCGTCACTGCCCGATCGCCTTCCACATGCTGCCTGACCTTCCGATCGCGCATTTTTCTTGAGAAAGGTAAAGGAAAATTTGACGTCACACTTGCAAAACGATGGAACCAAACTCCACTTCCTCTTCCTCCGCCACCGACGCCCTTATAACACCCAACATCATCAAATTCACAGCTTTTGCTCTCCTTTCTGTCTCCTTCATCTTTCTGGCCAACTTCCTCTCCTCTTCCAGCCTTCCCTTACGCTCCTTCTCCACTATCACTGCCTTCACATCTCCACCGCCGCGGGTCAAATCTCTGCCACCAGCCCCACCACAAGTGGTGACCAGGACGGGGATAATAGACCAGAATGGGGCAATGGCCACGGAGTTTGAGATAGGCCTGGTGGATCCGAGGATAGTGGAGGAGCTGAGGAATTTGAGTGGGGAAGAGGAGAGAATAGAGGAGAGGAACCAGGTTAAGGTTAAGGTCGAGAAATTTAGGGTCTGCGATCAGAGTGTGAGTAATTATATACCGTGTTTGGACAATGTGGAGGGTATTAGAAGGTGGAACTTGAGCCGGCATTGCCCCCAGGAAGGGCATGGATTGGATTGCTTGGTGCCACCGCCTGAAGGGTACCAATTAAGAATACCTTGGCCGCAGAGTATATATGAGGTAAGCTATGAAAATAAAGATAGTGTTTTTATTTTTGTCCTTATCAAATGCATGATTAGTTGAATTACTTCTTGGCCTGGACCTTGTGTGATTTTTAAGTTTGGACATTCTCATCTTTCTCTGGTGTATCAATGGCCCAATAATTGATTGGGGGCTAGTCCCACAAATCACATATCAACCTTCTGAAATTAAATCCCCAGTTCCTCACTAGTATAAAACTGTTTCAACTTGTTTATAGCTTATACTTTGAGCCAATGCTTTTTCTCTAATAGTATTAAATGTAATGACAGGTGTGCTTTAAAAATATTCCCCATGTACATCCGACTGAGGATAAGGGAGGTCCAAATTGGATAGCAATGAAGAAAGACAAGTTACTCTTCCCCAAAAGCACTTTTGATAATGTTGAAGCTCGGTATTTCAATAAGATTTTGCAGGTTTCCGCCTTCTAACCATTCCCATTTGTTTTTACTCCTATCTTCTTGGCATTGATCACCATCTCTTAACTTTGACATACAGATGGTTCCTGATATTTCATTTGGCCAAAACACCCGAGTTGCCTTAGACATTAATTGTGGAGTAGCAAATTTTGGCATCTTAATGTTACAACATAACGTAACCACTCTATCAATAGCGCCGAAAGATATTCATGAGAACCAAATTCAAATTGCACTAGAACGTGGTGTGCCTGCTATGGTAGCTGTATTTGGCACGCAGAGGTTGTTGTATCCGAGCCAAGCTTTTGACTTGATACTGTGTTCAAGAGGTGGGATCAATTGGACTAGTGATGGTACATCCTTCAACATATTTACAACCCAAGGCTGAGACTCTTTCATTTGTTCAGTTTATTAGTTATAGGAGATTTTTTTACACATGCATATGCAGGCTACTCATTCATCGCATATCTGCAAAAGCAACAATATATGTTGAGTAGGGTTCTTTGTTTATAATGGTACTTTGCCTGGTAAGGTGGAATTCTGCTTCTCGAGGCCAACAGGATTTTGAGGGCAGGAGGATTCTTCGTATGGCAAGCACTACTTGTACATGAATCAGGAAACGATTTAGAAGAACAGTGGAAAGGTAATCCTAGCATGGTTTACCACATGAAATGGAAAAAAGTTAATTGAATATCTAATTCTCCTTCTCTGGTTTCTTTTTCTCCATGTTTTCCCATTTCTGCTCTCTCTTCCCATTTCTCTGATTTCTTGTTTTTTTTTCTTTCCTTTCTCTTTCTTGTTTCCTATTATCTCTCTCATTTTTCTTTCTTCCTGATCTGGCATGTGTGTTTGGTGGTTGATAATGTTTCACTACCATTCATGTCACACGCTTCAATGGTGGCTTACTGGCTTTCTCTACCTGTCACCTTTCTTTACAAATAGTATTGCTTTCAACTTCTTTGGCTTCCATTCAGCAAATTGTACAAGAGAGGATGGGCTCTTTCAAATGTGAAAATTCTTTTTTGGCTTATTGTGTTCAGCACTGGAGGACCTTGCTAATCGTATTTGTTGGGAATTGGTCAAGAAGGAGGGTTATGTTGCCATATGGAGGAAACCTTTAAACAACACCTGCTATCTCAATCGTGATGCCAGTTTGCAGCCTCCATTATGTGGTTCTAATGATGATCCAGACAATGTTTGGTATGTTCTGGACTCCTTGCAGTCCAATTTGGCCATTTTGCAAGCAGAATATAATTTTGCAATCCAAAGCACCTGCTATTTTAATTGTGGTAACAGTGCCAAGCAATTATGACGATTTTGCAGGTATGTTGGTTTGAAGGCATGTATCACAAGATTGCCAGACAATGGTAATGGAGGCAATCTTACTTTATGGCCTGCACGCCTTCATTATCCACCGGATAGGCTCCAAAGCATTCATCTGGATGCACACCTATCCAGGAAAGACATTTTCGTTGCGGAGTCTAAATATTGGAATGAGATAATAGACAGCTACATTCGTGCTTTTCGTTGGAAACAATTGAATCTGCGAAACGTGTTGGACATGAGGGCTGGATTTGGCGGGTATAATATTTGACAATTGCCTGGCTCTCTTTGCATATAATTTCGTAGCTAAGAGACAAAAAGTTGCAGCATTAGTATTTCTTATATTTTCAAACAAAATAGAGATCAGGAAGCAATATATATACATCATAATATGTTTATTACTTGTTGGTCCTTTTTGACTATGATAGGTTTGCAGCAGCATTACACACTCTCGAAGTTGATTGCTGGGTCATGAATGTTGTTCCGGTTAGTGGGTTCAATACCTTGCCTGTTATTTATGACAGGGGACTTATAGGGGTTACGCATGACTGGTATGTAAATGCTCCTACATCTTTTTTCTATTGTTTGTCTAAAATGGGTTTTCTTCTATACTGCACGGGAGTTGTTAGCTGTTATTTGCAAACCAAAGTGGAGAAAAAAGCTGCATATATTTGCCACAGTGATCTCTTATATTTAGCAGACAATAATCAAATAGAGATTATTTTTCTTCATGCTGCCTGAATAATCTGTGCTGTATCAATTTCATCGTTTAATTTTAAGAAATGACCACTCTAAAACTCTTAATCATATGGAAGTGCCTTTGAGACTCAATGTGCATGCTTTTGTTTTAAAACTGCATTTTCCGTTGTGTCATTTTGGAAAGTCTTAGATTCTTGTACATTCTCTTTACTTCATCCTCCTGTTATCAACTCTTGAACTCTCTCGTGATAATGAAGGTGCGAACCATTTGATACTTACCCAAGAAGCTATGATCTATTGCATGCAGCTGGTCTTTTCTCTGTTGAGCAAAAGAGGTGCGATCATATTTCTTGTTTGTATATTATTATGTTTTGTGGCCTTGCCCTTTCTAGTTGACCAACTTAGTCTCTGCAAAATTTCATCCGGCACAGATGTAACATCACGATCATCATGCTTGAGATGGACAGAATGCTAAGACCCGGTGGACTCGTCTATATAAGAGACTCGGTAACTCTTATGGATGAACTTCAGGAAATTGCAATATCCATGGGGTGGGTACCTGCCTTACATGAGACTAGCGAAGGTCCCCATGCAAGTTGGAAGATTTTGATATGCGAAAAGCGAATGTGAGACCTTGACTAGATTAACTGGAGAAAGGCATGTCAACTATGCGTTCCTTGTGTTTAACTTATGCTCTCCTTGTGTTTAACTTGACTAGATTAACTGGAGATGGAAGCCTTGATCTCACAGAGACAGAATTAGGTAAAAATACTTATTGGGAATCTTTGTAATGTAGATTCATTATGTACATTACCAACAAATGACCAATATCTGTTCCAATTAAAGAAGACTTCATCGACGTCCAATATTTTCTTTTTATAAAGACATACTATCATCTTCTGATCAAGAATCCTTGTGTGCGGCAGTATTTTCTAGTTTGGCGACATAGGCTTCATAGATATCCACGATAAGCCGGGGTTCCTTCTGCAAAAGCTCTACATACTCTTCTCGCTTTGTAACCTTGTTCATATTTTCTGTGATCATCGACAATGCAGCATCAAGAACATGCTTTGCATTGTGCTGGTGTGCAAAGGCATAACTCATGATTGAATTGTCCCAATTCAATTTGGATACAAGGAACTTCTCACAATAAGCCTTGAGATGCTTCACTTGGTATTTTTCCGCCAACACCAATAAGTCATAGGCCATCTGCTCGTCAAGGCATGCTTCGGCAGTGTACAAATAATTCACAAATGCACGAAGTGCGTCATAAGACACATCACTTATCTTAATGGTGCCACTCCGGCTTTCCTCCATCTCAGTCTCAAGCATTGCTTTAAATACTGGGGAACGACTCATCTGATTGCATAAGAAAACAATTAGATGCTAAAACAAAGATAAATTTTCCAGCATTACATTATCTCTGCAAAGATTAGATCACAGTGGCATATACCACCCACACTAACGTATAGCTACAATGGATTAAATCCACCCACACTAATGTATATCAACTTCACCTCAGACCACACACAGAACAAAACGAATGAGATCATTAAAGACAATGATCTCCTCCAATAAAATGAAAATATAGAAAATGCAACCAGGATTATATTATAGCCCCAAAATGCTTTAGAGACAAACCAATATAAGATGTTAGTGATACATATAGTTTGCAGGAATCAACATAGCAGGTGATGCAACAAGATGGTCGATTGATACATGAAAGTGAAAAAATGGTCAAGCAAGCTTGTACTCCTCTGCAAACCAAAATTGACACAAAAGGAGCTCCATACTTTATCCTTCATTAACAACAAGTGGTTCCACAAAAACCAGACCAAAAGCCATAACAAGCAAATGAACTATCCAAACGAATATTGTTCCACAGACTAGACAAGTAACACAAACAAAAACATATATACTAGCCAAACCCACAAAAATTTAAATTAGTTGGATACAGTTTCACTTCATACATATAGAATGCAGCATTGGATTTGGATTTGGATTTGAATTTGACTTTGAATTCTTATTACGGTAATACATTATTTGTCATGGCCCATACACCTCCACCAAAAGGACCTAGTAGTGGAGGGAGATCGGGATGTGTGACATTATTCCAGACTCGTCACTAGAACAGTGATCATTCCATCGAAAATTATCCGATCAACAGTGCAAATAGTTCAACTCCAATGTATACTTCAACGTTTATTTATCAAGATTTTTTCAGATTATACTTGATTCGGTTAGTGTATAAGCTCGTGCAATGTTCAAAATCAAATGATTTACACAAAATTAGGGATGCGGGTGAGTACTGACCAAGACGGCCTTATGAGCAGGGACGGGAACGGGAACGGGCACGGGCTGTCCATCGTAGGCGACCAAAACGACATCGGTAAAGGAAGGCCTTTGCTGGTGGTTATCGAAGCGCAAGAAGCTCACTTTGGCCTTGAGATCCTCGATCTCCCGTTTGAGCTCCTCCTCTGTCTCGCTCGCCTCCTCGTAGCACTCCTTGCAAGTGCCGGCGTCGTGTGCCCCGTACTCGTCTCTACAGGATACGCACTTCATCCTCCTCTCCCCTCCGTCTCGCTCTGCGGTTCGACCCGACTGGACGGAGTGGGGTAGCATTTCTTTTGGCCGATTGTAGGAGTTGGTAAAAGGAGACTCGATTTTTATTTTTTTTTGAAATAAGGGTTTGGGGAAGGGTAGGAATTGAATTTATATGTTAACTAGCAATGAGCCCGCGCTTTGCGCTGGGCTATTGTTCATCGATGTAACCCAAGAACAATTTATTGGTAAGGTAATTATTTGGTTTAGAGGATTTTGAATCTCATGATCCGCAACAACAAAAGGCATTAAACATTTATGCTTTGAATGGGTAAATCAATCATTTGTCCTTGTAGATCCGACATTAATCCTCTCATACCTACTAATTGGTGTACTCGAGATGCATTTCCTCTAGCTCCCGAAAAAGACATTTTATGGTCTGGATTACCAGGTTCAGTCATTCTAAAATTAGGATTCATTTCTTGACGCAAATATTCGCTTGTAGCATACCATATCTCAATGGATTGACATAATTTTCCTGCCGCGTGTACATTCCCATAATGATGCTGTTTTTCCAAAAGAAAACTTTGTTGCTCAGCGTCTTGGATGGCTACCGTAGTAGGTAAACTTGAGGGTGAAAGAGAGATTACTTTAGGCTTTGTTGATTTACTACGTGATGATTTTATTGAAAAAGACCGAAGCCGCTAAGAAAACAGAACAACAATATGAAGATAAAAGAAAATAAAATAAAGAGGATGAAGCCACCTCCGAGTGAACCACGCCCCTTCCGAAACAGATCATTCCACATGATAATCCATATGCCAATTTAAGTTTTGCTAATCCATTTGTTTACCTAGAGTAAGTTATGATTGTGCTTGGTCGACACAGGAAGGCAAATAGCGTGAGTACTCCGCGATTCACTCAACATAGGATCATACATACTGCAATCACCATGTCCATGGAGTTGCTTCTCTCAAATACTCTTTTTCATGACTTTTAAGAATGATGCAGGGGGCTATATTATTGAAAACAAAAATTAGCCAAGGAGAACATTAAAGAGAATGATCATAAAAACTTGAAAGAATACATAAAATTGGTCCGAATGACAACATATGCAGTAAATTGGACATGCCCAATCTTAATAAATCTTTCTGCACTCCAACATCAAGACACTTACATTTTTAATAAAATTCAACCTGAAAGTGGAAAATATTGTATGAATTTCCCATTATACACAAATTCTCTGCATTAAAAGGAACTTAGCCAATCATGAAACAATTAGGCCAAAAGTGTCCTCATAGCATCACTGCGTTGAGGTCATATTTACATATCACCCAGCGAAAGCTGTCAATCAGAGATCTAAGAAACTGCACACATGAACATGAAGAATAAACAACCGATTCAGAAATGGCCAGAAAATAGGATACATTTGTTTCGTTTAAATGAGTTCACCACTTACACAAATATATTCCCAAAACCTTCATTAATAAAGATCAGGAAATGACTTTTGCATCATCAGTTCAAGAAACAAAAAGCAAATAAAAGATCTTGCTATAGAAACATCCCATAGAATCCACAAATATCATGGTAAATAACACAGGAAACAATAGCGTCACCCAATTTAAATCAGCCAAAAACTGTCCACGTCTACAAATTCCTGAGGAGAAAAAAGGATAGTCACCAGAGCAAGGCTAAGATTCCCCGAGAAACACCCAAAAACAACAGTAGAAGGGATGACCTTCTCCAAACTATTCCCATCAATCTCCTTCTGATCCATAATCTACTGGCATTTTGAACCTCCTCCTGTGCCACCTTCCACAGACGATCTTCTTCCTCTTTTCCAGCTCCAGTCTATGGAGTTCAACGAAAAGCAATTATCACTAATTTTAACAACAATTACGCATCCAACAACTACAGATCATCAGACCTGCAGGCTGAACTACTTGGACTCATGTACTTCTCAAGATCCTCAACATGCAAACATCAACAAATAGCAGCCATGACAATATAGAATTTCAATTAAGTTAATTTTCAGATCAAAACCACAAATAACCAAACAAAAAGGCCTTCAAAACTGTGAGGCTTACCAGGATTAGAAAATTTAAACAAAAGCATCTGAGACACATACTGGTCCCGTAGACTGACTGAGCTGCGTAGATTCATGTACTCCCCCAACATCCTCAACATGCAAACAGAAACAAACAATACCCATGACGATACTTCACTCTCTTTCGATTAAAGTCTACCCACAACCAGAGTAGGAGAGGAGAGGAGCTCCACAGAAGCAAAAGTGAACATTGTTTTTGGCAGGGAAACCAGAGCCGGCCGCGGAGTAGGGTGGAGGTAGAGAAGAGAGAGGAAAGCTTTTTGTGTTCCATCGAAGATTGCAGAGAGACAAACGTAAAAGCTTCGTGAAGAAGTTGTCAAAGACACGTGTCAAAATCTTCTCTACAGGTGTCGTACTCCTATTTCTCAAAATACAGGTGAGTGATTAAACTGGGACCCACAGAAAACATACAAAAACAAAACCACATCAAAATCTGACGCGGGTCCCACAAAAAGAAAACAAAACCAAAGGCACACACGAGAGTATAGAAAAACCAAGAAACTCGCTCGCGATTGTACTGACTTGCCTTCCCTATTAGTATTTTCCATAGATTAGTTAAAATCACATTGCGATGGGTGGTTTTTTTTGTTTAACTCATATTTTTTTAGATGTTGCATTTTATATTTTAATTTCATTACTCAAGTTTTATTATAAGAGAGTAATTTGTTATAGTCTCTGCTTTTATATATAATATAGATGGATGGATGATCATTAATTTTATATATATATATATATATAGTGATTATCGTTCAATCAACAATGACTCAATTGTAAAAAAACCCTTGATTAGGGGAATTTTAGTCACACTTGAATTAACTCTTGTTAATAACAACCTAAAATTTTGAAACATTTTATAATGACACCCAAAATACAGAAAATATCATATATTTTAGAAGTGCACCCAAGCATTAAACAGAGGTTAAAAACATGGGATTTTTATCAGGGTATGGCACATCTCTATACGGATTGCTTTGAAATGGCAAGTCCTTGTCTCTCTATGGGTTACAGAGCACAACTCTTAGAGATTACAGGCAGCTTGAAGACCTTGGTCCATACTTCAACTCAAAATCCACCAAGACCTTGTCTTCTACCCTTCTTATATACTCTCTGTCCTCATGTCCTCTCAAGCTTTTCATGGCATACATGTCACTCTCTCTCTCTCTTCACTTCACTTTAATTTTCTTCATTCCAAATTTCACTCTCCCACCGTCACCATGGACCTCCCTCGGAGTCCCACATCCGTTCACGATCAAGTACCAGCTGCCCCACCACGACCTCGACTATCTAATCTCTGTCCACTAACGATGATTTACAAATCATGCTAGAAGAGCACGTTCGCCTTCTCTCTCCTCTGCCCTCCCGTATCCGATTGTTCTTGTTCGCAACAAAGCCCTCGATCCATCAACCAAGTTGAAGCATGGCACAGTGTTTGTAGTCCCAGCTGAGCGTGTAGTAGTGGCGTGTCGATTGTGTGAAGAGAGTCTCCCTTTCGTGCTCTAGAGGCGTTCTATGTAAAGGAATTCACCCAGTAGTTAAGGAGATGAAGAGGAATTCACACAGTAGTGGAAGAGATGAAGCAAGATGAGAAAATGTAATAATTGTCTTATTTTCTCTATTAGGCTCATTGCCGTATATATATTACATAGTATAATTGTATTACATAATTTACGTGTAATATCCCATGATTCTAGGTAAGTGTGAATGTAATATACAATTTGTATCATTGACCCTAGATGGGAGCAGAAGACTTAAATAATGCTTGATTTGTGGAGTCTGCATTGACCAATTGATATCCTCATTTGACTCCTGATTGGGTGGAGTCTCTTGGCTGTAATTTATGCAGATCAGTATCTTCTTTATCTTCTTTACTATGCTTCTCCCTCACTTTGTTGTGTTTTTTTCTTTGAAAGCTTGGAGTGGTTTGGGGTGTTTTGAGTCTATGATGAAGACCAGGGTAGACAATTGAAGAATGCTTACAATAGAGCTCGTAGGCTTCGGATAAAGGAGGGATGTGGCAACATTAATCAAGGAGAAGCTTTGCAGGCAATGCAACTGGAACTGCATAGCAAGACGTGTGCCAAACGAGCAGACCAGTTGGAGGAGTCTACGGAGCAAGTCAAGGTCGAAATAAGGGAATTCTTGAGTAGTAAGTTACCACCGTGACGGAAGAATTAATGCACAGTATTATATTATTATTAGTATTTGACTTCTATAATTATAGACTAGTTAAGTTTCCTATTTTATTGTTACGTACCTATTTTATTGCACTTCCAATTCTAGTAGAGTTTTGATGTAGTGCCTGCTATATAAGCTGGCCGAATAGTCTATTATTGCTATGCATAAAATTAATACAAATGAGAGTTACTCTCAAATTCTCTTGTTCTTTACTTACGTTTAGGACAAGACTCATCATTGGTGCTTTCATTGAGAGGTTCCTTTGAATGGGATCTCAAAAGGAACGCCTCGAGGCAGTAGAGGCCAACCTCCAAGCCACCAATGCGGAGGTGCAAGCCGGCTTCCTCGATGTTCGACAGTAGATAGCACGCTGATTGGACCTCTATTTTGAGGTTCTAATGTCCTTTAATTAGGATGTTCTAGCACTTAGTTAATGTATTTGATTGCATTTTAGCTTAATTTTACACTTACAAATGTTTCTCCTTGGTTTTGTAGGAATCGGACCTTGTTCGGGCAAGTTGGAGCACTTTTTGGGCACTTTTTGCTGTGAGGTGTCGGGACACTTCCCAAGGTGTCCGGACACTTACCGTCCGGACACCCACAGTACCCGTCCGGACACTTTCTTCACAAATTGAGACAGAGGCTCACAAAGTTGGGGGCATGAAGCTTCCGGACACCCGTCCGGACACCTACGGCGAATCTGCAATTTTCTGCACCGAAATTTCAAGGGCATTTGGGGTAAATCATGTATGTAACCAATGGGAAACGATTTTATAAGGGTAGTTAGGTATTTTCTATTGTAAAAAGAGAAGAAAACCCTAAGATTTGGTTGGCTTCCTCATTATTCATCTCCTCCAACTTCTTGCCTCCATTGTTTTTCTCTCTATTTCTCTCTCTAAGTTTTTCTTGGTTTCTTGTGATTTCGTGTGTAGACATTGATTTTCATCTATAAAATTGATGTTTATGTCCATTATGATGAGTGGCTAAGTTCTCTTTCTAGTTTCTAGTCCCAAACGGTGGGTGCTCGGTTTCAATTACTCAAGGTATGCTCAAAGAATCGTAGCTTCGATTTCTCTCTTTTAATTTCGTGATAGTTGTGTGATTGGATCTATGGGAATGACATATTTGATTGTATTCTTGGATTGTCTAGTCTAGGGATTGCATCTAATGTGTTCGATTGAGAATTGTTAAACCCATTGCATGATTTCCTTAATTAATTGAGTTTTTCATTGCATAGCTATTAATTATGTGTATTGATGATGGAGTTTTGGGTTAATTTAGGAATGTGCATGGGAGAGTTATGGTTAATTGATCTTTGAGTGTGAAACTAGGGTGTTAGCCAAGCCGAGCCCCAAGGGGGAACATTAATCCATAATATTAGGTGCTTATCCCTTTGCGTTCATCGTAGATTAAAAGACCCGATGGCCTACATGTATGAATTGAAGTCTTATAACCCAATTCTCTTTGCATATGCATGATTGATAGTATCACACAATGCATTGTGTATGGTTGTGTGTGTTTGCAATGATACCTTGAGTATGAGAACCGAGTAGCCACCGGGACGGACTAGAGACTAGTTTTTTTAATTAATTGTTTTAAATCCAATTTGTGCTTACTTTGATTACAAAATCGCTCATGCTACCGAGTCATTCGGCCCATTTCTTTTACTTGCTTTTATTTGATATTCATTTGTGTTTATTAGTGTTAGCTAGTCATTTACATATCATTCACTTCAAATTTGCATTGCTTCCTCGTGGATCGATACCGGACTCACCGGTTTATTACTTGACGATACCCTACACTTGGGGTAAGTACACACACACACTTTGGTGTCGGTCACACGCCTCGAAGAACTGATTTTAAAAGGGATGAGCAAGCAGTCTAATGAACCAAGGGCTGACTGTAAACTGTTGGCTCGTCAACGTCATCATAGTGACTTCGGCTCCGCTACGGAATCCAGTGCTGAGTCTTCATCAGACGAAGAGGAGGCACCAAATTTAAGAAATCAGGACAAAATCCCAGCGGCAACCAAGCCGAGAATGAATTTTCCATTGTTTGGAGGAGAAGACCCAGTAACATGGCTGAGTCGGGCCAACCAATTCTTTAAATTCCACGAAATTAAAAAAACTGTACGGGTGAATTATGCGGCTTTTTTCTTGGAAGGAGAAGCAAATCTTTGGTGGCAATGGATCGAACAAATCTATCGTAAGGATAAAAAAGAAATTCGTTGGAAGGATTTTGAGCGTGAATTACTCACCAGGTTCGGGCCAACAAGCTTTGAGGATTGCGATGCAGCTCTCTCAAGAATTAAGCAGACTGGTGAACTACGGGATTTCTTGAAGGAATTTGAAAGATTATCTAATCAAGTGCATGGGTGGCCGGAGAAAGCACTTGTGGGGACGTTAATCAGTGGATTAAAACCAGAACTGGCACGGGAAGTCAAAGCCTGTAGGCCTAGATCTGTGAGGAAGGCTATTGAGTATGCTCGCCTAGAGAATGATTGCTGGAATGATGTGCGAAAAGGGGGCATGTCTGAAATCAAGCGACCCACCAACAACTCACCGTTGGAGATACGGCCAACCAAACCAGTGGGATCGACACCAAGACCGTTACCTGCTGGCGTTAAAAGATTATCCTAGGAAGAGATGCAGAAGCGACGTGAAAAGGGGCTATGCTTTAACTGCAATGAGAAGTTCACACCGGGGCACAAGTGTCAAGCGTCGCTGATTTTTTTGTTTGAGAATTATTGCGAAGAGGACGGAGAGTTCTTAGGGACTAAAGAAGATTATAACCGAACAGAGGATGAGAAGAAAAACACAACCGACCATGTGATCTCCATGCATGCCATAGCAGGAATACGTGGTCCGAGGACCATGAGATTTCAGGCGCAAGTTGAGAACAGCCCGGTATCCATTCTCATCGACAATGGATCCTCGCTCAATTTTATCAGTAGTGAAACGGCAAGTAGGCTACAATTACCCGTCCAATCCGTAGAAGCATTTGAGGTAAGGGTAGCTAACGGAGAGCAACTATCTTGTAGAGAAATATGTCACAAGGTGTCCATAAAAATACAAGGGATAATCATATGCGTAGATTTGTTTGTTTTAACGTTGGTGGGGTTGGACATTGTATTGGGAGTTCAATGGTTGGAAAGCTTGGGCAAAATAGTGTCAGATTATCACAATATGACTATGGAATTCGCCTGGGGTGATGGGTGGGTCAGATTGGTCATGCAACCTCCCAGCAAGCTCGAACAGTTTCAAGCAAAGTCAATTGAGAATTAGCTGTGTAAGGGAGGAGGCCAATGTTTCTCTATTCATGAAGTGTCGGAGTCTCTTGGTGACAGCAATTCAATGGGTAATATTCACGAATCAATCAAAGAATTGTTGGGGGAATTTGGGTCTGTGTTGGCAGAGCCCCAATCCTTACCACCTTCTCGGATGTTTGATCATAAGATTGCCCTTGTGGACGAGACGAAACCGATCAATGTTGCGCCTTATCGATATGCCCACTTTCAAAAGAATGAGATTGAAAAGCAAATCTCTGAGATGTTGAGTAAGGGATTTATTCGCCCGAGTAACAGTCCATTTTCCTCGCCAGTATTATTGGTAAAAAAGAAGGATGGGTCTTGGTGCTTCTGTAATGACTACCGGGCACTTAATGAAGCTACGATTAAGGATCGATTTCCGATTCCTACCATTGATGATATGCTGGACGAGTTGGGTGGAGCATGTTTTTTCTCTAAATTGGACCTTCGTGCCGGTTATCACCAAATTCGCGTGCACAAAAATGACATCCACAAAACGGATTTCCGAACACATCATGGCCATTATGAGTACCTGGTAATGCCCTTCGGTTTGTGCAATGCGCCTTCTACGTTCCAATTTGCTATGAATTCCATATTTGGCATATATTTGAGGAAGTTTATCTTAGTATTTTTTGATGATATACTCATATATTCGAGAACTTGGGATGAACATATTGCACATCTACGCATAGTTTTGGGAATATTGGATCGCCACAGTTTCCATATAAAGCTATCCAAGTGCTCATTCGCTCAAAAGGAGACGGAGTATCTCGGGCATATTATATCTCAACATGGGGTCCAAGTTGATGAAAAAAAAATTGAGGCAATGGTGACTTGGCCTAAGCCGAATAGTATTTCTGCCTTACGGGGTTTTTGGGATTGACCGGCTATTATTGCAAGTTTGTGGAACACTATGGTATAATTGCTAAGCCGTTTACTGATATGCTCAAGAAGGGCGGTTTTTGCTGGACCGAAGAAGGAGAGATGGCTTTTACCAAGCTTAAGGAAGCAGTATCCCATACGCCGCTCCTAGCTCTGCCCGACTTTGAAGCAAACTTTGAGGTCCATACGGACGCCAGTGATATTGGAATTGGGGCGGTATTGACTCAGAAGGGAAGACCGTTGGCCTTCCTCATTAAGGCTTTAGGACCCAAGAAAAAAGGTTGGTCGGTCTATGCAAAAGAGATGTTAGCAATTGTTGAAGCCATTCGTTTGTGGCCGCCGTATCTGTTAGGGAGGAAATTTACAATTGTCACAGATCAGCGACCTCTTAAACATCTTTTGGAGCAAAGAATCATTACGCCAGAACAACAAAAGTTTGTTGCCAAATTATTGGGATATGAGTTTGAAATTCATTACAAACCTGGTAGAGAGAATTATGTTGCTGATGCCTTATCACGGAGGGAAGATAGTCCTATCATTCATGCAATTTCTGGTCCGAATTGGCCTATATGGAATGACATCTGAGAATGAACTAGAAGTTGTACTCGCTGTCAAGAAATAATGCAGTAGTTGGAAACCGAACCTGAGACCGAATCAGATTATGAATTTCGGTTTGGTTTGCTACAGTTTAGAGGTCGAGTGTTTGTGCCTGAAGAAGAAGAATTAAGAAGCAAAATTCTGCACCACTTCCATGATTCTGTTATAGGGGGTCATTCCGGGGTTTATCGAACATGGGTCCGTTTAGCACAAGTTTTCTATTGGCTCGGCATGAAAAAGGAGGTACAAAGATATGTAGCAGCTTGTGATGTGTGTCAAAAAATCAAGAGTGACTCGCGAAGACCGGGTGGACTTCTTCAGCCCCTACTAGTGCCGAAAAGGGTATGGGAGGATATTTCCATGGATTTCATAATGGGGTTGCCGCGGTCTAATGGGTATGATGGAATTTTGGTGGTCGTGGATAGATTGACGAAATATGCTCACTTTATGGCTCTAGTTCACCCCTATACCGTGAAGTCTGTCGCACATCTATTTGTCACCAACATAGTCAAGCTTCACGGAATTCCAAGGACGATTGTAACTGACAGAGATCGCATTTTTCTCAGTAATTTTTGGGGAGAATTGTTTAAATTACAAGGGACGCAGTTGTCTATGAGCTCTGCCTATCATCCCCAAATAGATGGTCAGACGGAGGTAACTAATCGATCTCTTGAACAATACTTACGTGCTTTTACTCACCAGAACCCGCGTAGATGGGAAGAATTCTTGGCTTGGGCAGAATATTGGTATAATACGACTTATCATGCTTCTACTAAGCGGACACCTTTCGAGTATGTTTATGGACGTCCACCCCCGCACTTGGTTAGTTATGTGGATGGTTCGTCACCTAATGATGAAGTGGACAGGGATTTGAAGGAGCGGGACGAGCTCATTAAGGAGCTCAAGGGAAATTTGGAAAAAGCAAACAATCGGATGAAGTCTTATGCTGATCAACGTAGGCGTGAAGAGAGTTTTAGTCCGGGAGATTGGGTCTATCTTAAAATTCAGCCTCATCGTCAAAAATCCTTGTCCCAGAAGGCGCTTTACAAACTAAGTAATCGCTTCTATAGACCGTATCAAGTGATACAAAAAATAGATGAAGTGGCATGCAAATTAGAGCTACCGTTGGATGCACAAATTCACCCGGTGTTCCACGTATCTCAACTTAAACGGAGGATTGGGGGAGATGTGGTGAGTAGCTCTGTTTTACCACCAATTAATCAAGATGGTCAGCTGCTACTCGCACCTAACAGAGTTATTGAGTACAGGAAGATTAAGCAGGGAAATCATTTTCGATGGGAAGTGTTAATTCAATGGGAGATGTTAGATGAGGAGGAAGCTACATGGGAGGATTTAGCGATGATTAAGCTGCTATTTCCAGACTTTCCTCTTGAGGATAAGAGTAATCTTGAAGGAGGGAGGAATGATGAAGACCAGGGTAGACAATTGAAGAATGCTTACAATAGAGCTCATAGGCTTCGGATAAAGGAGGGACGTGGCAACATTAATCAAGGAGAAGCTTTGCAGGCAATGCAACTGGAAGTGCATGGCAAGACGTGTGCCAAACGAGCAGACCAGTTGGAGGAGTCTACGGAGCAAGTCAAGGTCGAAATAAGGGAATTCTTGAATAGCAAGTTACCACCGTGATGGAAGAATTAATGCACAATATTATATTATTATTAGTATTTGACTTCTATAATTATAGACTAGTTAAGTTTCCTATTTTATTGTTACGTACCTATTTTATTGCACTTCCAATTCTAGTAGAGTTTTGATGTAGTGCCTGCTATATAAGCTGGCCGAATAATCTATTATTGCTATGCATAAAATTAATACAAACGAGAGTTACTCTCAAATTCTCTTGTTCTTTACTTACGTTTAGGACAAGATCATCAGTCTAATTCTTAAAAAACACCAAGTTGACGCGAAGTCAAAGTAAATGGGGGTACGCTTCTCCCTCTTGATTTAACCGTGGTCTATTCGCGAAACAAGCCCTACAAATGCATTAATAAAAATCCCGGCCCAAATTTATTTCCAACTGATTTGGGCTGTCGTTGTCCCATTCTATCATGGGCTGGGCTTACATTGTGTGAGTTTCCAAAAAATAATTCAATATACAGAAAGTACATAGACGCCTTCTTTTTACAATAAAAATTATAAAAATAACATAAAAAAGGGGGCGAAAAAAAGGGGCGAAGAAGAACGAGGGGTAAACCGGGAATTGTAATGCGAAGTTTAAAATGAAAAGGGTAAGACCGTCTGTCTGCGGAGGCAAATCCACTCTCTCTCTTCTCTGTCTCTCTCGACGACTGAGCGGGACTTTCTTAGGGTTCGACTTCCAGTGCTTGAAAATCTCTACCTGGTATGCTTGTCTCTATCTTTGCTTCTTTTATGCTCTGTTTGGCAACTGTGAATGTGTTTAGGAGAGAAAGAAAAAGGAAACAGAACTTTTGAATCTTGTTCTTTTCCGTTTGGTTTTCTTGGACCATGAAGTCAAGATTTTAAGCTCTGTAAAATATCATTAATTACTTTTCCGTAATTTAGAACGAGAAACTGAATATAATGGGGACTACAAAAGATTCTTTGTTAAATTTACTTTTCCTTTTCTTTTTTTCGTTCCCCCCCCCTCACTTTTCTTCTGGACTAGCGTCTTTGGTTTCATTGACTACGGTCGCTTGATTTTTTTTTCTTTTCTGTTTATGTTGAAGTTGATTTGATGAAGTGTGTATTACAGAAGCAGTGTGTGCTTTGAAACTCTGAGGTGGGTGTCTAAATGAAACCCTAGTTTGAAAACTAGGGATTTTTTGAATGTGTGGAGAAATGGATGTTGGTGGGAATACAAGTAGGGGAGATGGTAAGCAATGTGTTGATAGGGTACCATTAAAGCATGAAGCCACAAACAATGGGTTTGTGAGTTTAGGTGCAACTGATGGATTTCGAACTTATAAGAGACGAAGACATGGAAAGTCAAATTCAGGGAGCAAACTCCCAGAGGGAAGGACAGCTTTTGGTGAGGCTACGAGTCTAGTTGCTGATCAGGTATTCATTCAGATGTAGACTATACTATACTTAATTGTAGTTCCAGTCATTCCCATGAATTGTATTTGCATTTTTTTTTATGGTTTTAGACTTCAACATGTAAAATCAAATCAATTATGGTGTGAAATTGTGGCTGAAATGAAATACCATTGGCTTTTATTTGGTTCTTGACGCATGGTTGGGTTACTTTTCTTCATTGTTATTATTATTAAGTTAAGGTTGTTTGTTAGTTTTTGTTTTCCTACAATGGGACTTATTTATGCCTTGGATTGTTGTATGAATCTTGTTTACCAATCTTTCATTTATATATGACTTTTAGAGTTTTTGTTTGTTGCTTTAAGTTGAGAGTCTTTACTTATGCTCTATATGAAAATCTATAAATATTATTTTCATAATCTATTTGTTAAAAATGGCTATTTTTCGTTTGAGTTTAGAGGTTTGGTACCTGAGATTCTTTTCTTCCTTTGTGGCTACTTTCTTCATTATTAGTATTCATATTGCTAACTTCTAGGTTATGGCCCTTTTTCGAGTTTTCTATCTTAATCCGCTCTGAGCTAAATCTTAATCTTGTATCAATTAATTATCCATTTTCCTTGCCATTGGTTTCAAAACAATGCTTAAGAAAACTTCTATTCCCTTTCTGCCAGCAAATTTAGACGAACATTCTAATTACATTGTATCCTGTTCTCCCATCAATCAAAGTTGGTTCACTAATCCAACATCTGTTCTTCAATATTTGCAAACCCCAAATATCTGTGTGATGAGCCCTAAGAGAAAATTACTTGTAAGACAGATTTAGTTTAGAACTCTCCTTCATTAATGCTTTGAAGAATCAAGCAAGAGAATATTGGGCTTTTCATGGCTCCAACATCTGTATGTCTTTTTCTACTTCTGTCATTACTGCCGTTCAACTTTCTGTTGAAAATTTTTTGTCGTTACCTTTTGAATGATTCATGTTGTTGTACTCAGTCTCGGAATCATTGGAGGAATGATGTACTACAGAAGATGTATATGTCATTACGTGATACTGGTGCTATACAGGACTGCATTAGAGATGCACTTTCATTTCACCAAGGAATAGATTCTGCAACCACGACTAAGGTTTATGCTTTCACCAAAACTGCAAGTGCCTTTGTGAGTCATTTTAACGACCATTCTTGCAAATTCATTTGTAATTATCTTTCCATATATTACACAGGAACATGATACTTGTAGTAGAGATAGGTGTAAAATCTCTTCACAAATGGGATCAACTTCTAATGGAACTCAATATGTGGCTAAAGAGGAACCTGGTGTTTTATCAAATGGACCTACAAATGCAATAGGTCATCCTTCATGCACTGAGATGTGTGTGAATGGTTTCTCTGATATCCTTGCATCGGAAAAGTTCCATTCACTTTGTAAACTACTGGTAGAAAATTTTCAAGGATTGAATGTTGATAGTCTTTTTAACCTAAGCCTCATAAATTCAAGGATGAAGGAGGGAGCTTATGAACAAACACCTGAGCTTTTCTCAGTTGATGTTCAGCAGGTAATTTGTGTCCATTCTTTCAGTTGTTAATGACTTATTTGTTTAAAGGATAGCTCTAATGTTCGATTTTTCATGCAATGATGTCTCATTTCAATAAACTATTTTGTCTTTTATGTTTCAGTAGGTCATTTTCGCAAAATTATACTCCAATGCATTGTCAATCATTCAGTCCTCCAGAAAGTTCGAATGGTTAATTCATAGTTTTAAATATTTTTGGAAAGTATTTTTGGTAGCAGAATAATGTGTTTGAATTGGGCAACCTGTACCTTGTGTCTGTAAATGTCTGATTATATGCATCCATGTGTGCATGCGTCTTTGTATGTTTCCTTGCAGGGTGCATGCATTCTGGTAACTGTGAGATTTTGGCTAATAATTTCATAATATATGGATGATGGCTCCATTTAGACTTTGGGTGTACTGGTGTAGTTAGTGCATAAGCAATGTCAAATTAGGCAGTTGGTTAAAAGTTTTCATAATAGATAGAAGAGCAAAGCCATAATTTGTCTAAATACTGAAGAACATAACAGGATGTACAAAAATTGAAAAGCTACTAGTAGTTATGCATTTAGCAGTGTCTGACTCTGAGTTACTTGAGTGTAGAACTTCTGATAGTTGGAAGTGATAAAAGAATTATTGGGATGATTCTCTTACCTTCAATTGAAAGACAATATTACAGTTTGTTATCCTTTGTTTTGACCGTAGGTGATCCCCAGTAGGCTTAGTTAGAAACGCTAATTGAGTATTCATCCTGTTACTCTGGTGTGTCTATAAATGGACCGTCATAGTGAAGAAAATTAAGCCCCGCATTGATACATTTTGAAACTAAGGTTTGGAAGGTCTATATATGCCTACTCATTGGTGCTGAAAGAAAGTTACTGAAGGCATCACTCCAATCTGATATCGCTTATGTGACTTGCAAGAAAATTGGAGTGGCAATGAAGAATATGATGATGCAATTAAGGTCTGAATCAGACTATGAAATTGGCTTTTATTTTCTCTCTTTTTGTATTGACATAATAGCTGCAATCTTTTGATCTGAATGAATCATTCGCCTTTCATCAAGCCTTATTGCAACTAATTTGGTGCCTCTGGAGTCCCATTTCTGCTCTTTCGCCTGAACGTGAAACTTGAATACCTGGTGAATAAAGTTAAAACTATATATCATACAATGATTTGTTGTTTATATTAGATATAGTGCAACACTTGTGCAGATATGCCATAAAGTCTTGTTAGCACTGATATGCTAATATTAAGTTATTTACATATGTAATATACTATATTGGTTGTTGTATGCTTTGTTGAAGTATTTCAATATTCATGTCAAGCTCAAATACAGACTAAATTTATACAGTTGAGTTATTGTTATGCACAATAGCGGGTGTTCATTTTCTTTCTAGGACGTATCTGCTTGATGAGGGCAATGTCGTTTCTGTTTGTCATATCAGACATCTTAAACTTGAATAACTTTTCCAGGTATGGAGGCAGCTTGAGGTGATTGGGACCGAAATGAGTTCTCTTGCAAAGAGCCTTTCAAATTTGTCAGTGGCATACTGCAGTAAACATGTAAGGCACTGAACTTGCAAGTATAGCTGTTTGCCTGTTCTACCCCTAGAACTGTAGCTTTTATTTTATTGGAAAAGCCTGCTTCACTTATAAATTTTGTTTCTTGACATGAAATAACTTTTTCTGCAAATATATCATTGATTTTGGTTGATACTGCCATTCCTAGTGTGTATAATGATTATTCATAATTCAGCTATATAAATTTTATATTTATAGCATTGGCTGTATCCTGTATTTGGTGTTTTCACTAAAGAGTCAACTCAGTATCAAAATTGTTTCTATGCTCTTATGTTGTACAGATTAGTGCTTGGAGTTGGGGAATAAAGTAATCAATGTTTCTAAAGCTTTATCCCTACCATCTTACGAGTAACCTAGTTCGTTTGTCAGCTGCCTCTGGACCAAATTATAGATTTTAGGGGCTAAATTTAGTCTAGAAGCTTTGTTTTAGTGCCCTTTTCCGCTCAATGCTATGGTTTCTGCACTGCTCCTTTCTTGGTCTTCGAGTGCGTTGGTTTTCCATATTAAATATTAGGAAATAGATCAGTCGTTCTATTATCCAACTTTAAAAAAATTAAAAGCTAGTAATTACTCACTACTCAGCACACGGTTGATGAGAGTTAGAGTAATGAGACAATGAGAGATTTTGAAACCATTCCCTGGATACAGCGATCCTTTTTCTATTCTTTACCATATACATTCTAAGAAATAAAATATTACTTGGTTATTGTTTAAGCTGGTCCTAAACATTTTAAGCGTGGAAATCAAAGGAGCTTCGTTCAGCTGATCCCAATGTCTGTGATGTGGCTGATCTGGATCAAAAGAAATAATAGGATTTTCAACAACATCAAAACTAATTTAGACAGTTTCATAGACAGCTGGTTTGACTGCCTTAAATCGTGGTGTTTTTCTTTCTCAGGGAACATTTTTGATCTTATGAATTTACCTCTCTGTATTTCTTCTGGGTTGCACTTTCTTGGTGCCTTAATAAAATTTTCCATTCAAAAAAAAAACATTTTAAGTTTCTTCATTGTTGAACAGATACGCAAGTCTGGTGCCAAACTAGAGCAACCAGAAGATATATACAAAGTCTGCATTTGTAGGCTCTGTGGGACTACAGCAGACGGAAGGGGTTGTTTAGTATGTGATTCATGTGAGGAAATGTACCATGTTTCCTGCATTGAGCCAGCTGTCAAGGAGGTTCCTCCAAAAAGTTGGTATTGCTCTATCTGTACGGGAAAGGGTATTGGGTCCACCCATGAGAACTGTGCAGTATGTGAGAGGCTAAGGGCTTCTTTGGTTAATCAAGTTGCTCATCACATTAGTCCGAGAAGTCAGAGATTTAAGGAATTTGACGAGAATTCAAATGTTAGCTCAGAGGATGGACATCAACTGTTAAAAGGAAATGAGGAGTGTAAAATTTGTCGAAGTAAGTTAAAAAATGGTGATGAGTTCAGAATATGCCATCATGCCTTGTGCGACTATAAGTATTACCATACCAGGTGTCTGACAATCAAGCAGTTGAAATCATACTGTCCCCATTGGTATTGCCCTTCTTGTCTGTGTAGGATTTGCCTCACTGATAAGGATGATGATCAGATTGTTCTATGTGATGCCTGTGATGAAGCATACCATACTTATTGCATGAGTCCTCCACGCTCATCAATACCAAAAGGGAAATGGTTCTGTGTAAAATGTCATTCTCAAATCCAGCAAATACGCAGGGTAAGAATAGCATATGAGAAACTTCAGAAGGACGAAGATGGTAAAGGGGCACTCAAGAATTCTGAGAATGAAGTGAGTGAGAATGGTCAAGCAGCCAATACTGGTAAATGTGGAGTTGGAATGGACATGCTTCTAAGTGCAGCCAATACTCTGAATTATGAGGAAAAGGTTGCTGCTGTGAGTCACGAAAATTCAAATTCTATGGTATTGTACCATAATCGATTTTGATAAATGTACGTTCACTTCCCAATACCAAGAATTTCCTTTTGTTGCATTGATCGGAGGTATTGATATGTTGGTAGTTTGTAAACTCTCGTAGGTTTTACCGACTTTGTATTGACTTCGATGGAGGAGCGAATCTGAAGGCTGTATATTTCCAGTGCTTGGCTACATAAATGATGTGTAGTTTCGTCCTTGACAGAGGGATTAGGAAAACTTCTCTTCGACATGGCACAGAGCACAATCAACCGAAATGGCATATCAAACTGTATTGGACGGGGGTTATATGATGTCATAGACCTCCTCTCCTTTGAGGATGAGAAAATATTGCCGAGCTATTTGCCACTCTTTTATTACTCTTGACTTGTAAGCATCAAAGCAATTTTGTCAGAGTTATTCCCGTGGACCAAGGAAGTGATTTCCTTCTGTGGTGTGTAGTGATTCTCCTTATTTGGTTCTGGAAGCTTGAAATCCTGGAGATTCAGATACATTTTAGGTGACATTTTTTTCCCTGAGAAAGCGGTTGACCATATTTGATATAGTAATGTTTTGTAGCAACATTTTATTTGATATTCAATGGTAGTAATTACCAGAACGATGATGCAAACATAGTGTATATGTTCAATGTCAAAAAAAAATGTTCAATGTAAGAATTTGCTTTGGTAACTAAGCCAAAACAGTCTGCTTTTAAAATTTACACGGTATCGTAGCCTACTTGACACACAATCTTCACAGAAACATTAACATGATCAAACCTTAAAGAGCCAAGTAATAAGTTCAAATTCTACTCTTCCCATAAAGGATATGGCCAGATCAGAAAGTCTCAAATCAAATCTGTCTGTTGTCCACAGGCTCCATTCTGATTTATGTATAATGAGCAAGAGCAAACGCAAACGCGTTTCAATTATGGCAACGCCATCTAAGATTCTAAGCCAACTGGTAAATGCTCCATTGCACCAACCCCATGAATCACGATCACACATGGGTACGGATCTATTCTTTGAATATCTCTAAGAGTTTACAGTCTTATCACCCACCATAAAGCGATTGTTATCAGAACTCAGGCCTGATGAATGAAGCTGCTTTCGTCGCTTTATAAGATGCGTTGCAGACTGTCTGTCCTCTTTAGCCTCTTTAGAATCAGGCTGCATATATTGAGGTAGAATTTATTAACTTCAGCAAAAAAAAAACGAGGCCAAGAAGCGCAAAGGCAAAACAAACTCTTAAAAAAAAGCACCTCAAAACAAGGTATATCGCTAGGAGTACCATGACATCTACATATTGGACCAATACCTTAGGATTAATCAGTCCAGATAATGACATGAGTGAGAGAAACAAAATGATAAACTGAATATTTGGAAAATATTCCACCTAGGCCTGCTTCTTAAGTGAGGCAATAAAACATTATTAGCTGATAACCACACAACCAGCCCAAAACGAGGTCTTTGACTTTGAAAGAATGAGAGGTCTTCACCAAATACCTTTAACGCTAAAGCTCTATCGAAGCTATCAATAGCACTATCGGGTTCTCCAAAGTTTAACTGTGATCTTCCAAGGGTGGTCCATGCCTGAAAGGATCAGCTGTTGTAAGAAACAGCAGAAAATTTCTGATATGAGCCAAATAACTGAATCGTAAGTTCACCGCGATAACCATGTAAAAAAGTAAATTAGACAAAGACAATCCATTAAATGATAAATTAGGGTTGCCGAATGATGATCTACATTGGGAGTGCATGGTAGAAATGGCAATGATTTGAATGCTTACTAAAGTAAAGTGAGCTCAAAATGAAGTCAATAATACATTTATAAATTATAATACAATAAAGACTAAAAACACATTCCGAAGAAAAGGTAAATTATTCCCACAAGAGAATAATGACAAGGAGCATCACAAAGCATCAAATGCTAAGATCTTTAAAAATGTTACTTCAGCAATGACACAAATAGAAAATGTTATGATCTCTAAAGTTCAGAGTGTTGAAAATAATATGAATAAGTAGTTTTGTATGTATGATGCTATCTGAAAGTCAATGCATTATCCAGTCTTTAATACACATCTATTAGCACAAATATTAGTGGAAGGGTATTGTCATACCTCAGCCCATGATGGTTCCAACTCAGTAGCTCCTGGCAAAGTAGAAACCAAATTAATTTCTGAAAGTCATGTTGCTAAGGAAATTGTAGCAAAGATTTTTAGTCTATGACACAGAAACCCAGACGTCCCCCACTAAACTTTTGAACATATCAATTAGACACTCTTGCCACAAGAGAGGGAAGGGAGAAATAGGGGCCAGGGGGAGAAGCAAAGTAGCATCTTGCTATTTATAATGGAATCAATAAACATCTAGAAAACCTAGTCTTTGCATTGATCCAGAACTTATCTAACTGATTAAAAACAAGAGGAAAAATTAAAAGGGAAGGATGAAATGACTGAGCCATACTAGTTGCTGCTTTCAAAGCACTCCACGCATCTCCAATTTCAAGTAAAACTTGGGCTTTTTGTTCATGCAAAGCTGCAGTATCAGGCATCAAATTAAGAGCAGCCTCCCACTTCCCAAGTGCTTCACTGTATTTCCCTTCCTTTTAAAGAAAAGTGCACTATTAGAAGGAATATATATTTTCCGCAGGCCAGATGACATGCAATCAAATTCACCATATCTCATATACAAAATGGTTAAAACTTAAAAATTAGTTCAACCACTAAACTATTCCAGAATTCATGGAATTCATTTCTGAGGTACCGATTGACCTATGAAACCCCTCACTAACATATTTTCTAGCTATCAGCTTAGAGCTCATTGTCAATCAAAAGGTGAAAAAAAAATACCACAAAAAAGAAAAGAAAAGAAGAAGAACCAAAGACGGAAGCAGAATGAAATTATCAGAAAACTCAGGTTTTCACCATACTATAGGGTACAAGATCTCAAATTGATGCGAACTAATCAACCGCTAGAATACGAACAAATTTGGGCAATAAACCTAGGACACAGAAATTTGGACATAACCCATTTCAAAATTCAAACAATTGTATGTAGATATAAAGTCAAAAATACAAACGCGAGCAACAGCAACTGGAAATAAGTGAATAAACAAACAAGATTTGAAGCAATTAAGAAAGTACCTCGGCGAGCTTGTCCCCTTGTTCTCGAAAAGACTTGGCGAGTTGTTTGGTGTCGGGGCCAGAAGATTCACCAGAGGCAAACGCTTGCTTCTCATGAGCTCCAGGTTCTCCCCTACTGCGAAGCTCTGTATCAAATTGGTTGTTTTGTTGTTCAAACGGGAGGTTTGGGTACTGTGATACAGCTCCAAGAGGCCGCTTCTTGACGTTCTTCTCCTTTTTCCATGTCAGCTTCATATCTCTTTCACCCTCGGACTCTGCAAGACCGTCGCCCAATGTAGCTTTCCTGGTTCAATGGACTTGAAGAAGATGGTCTGCTTGTTCGCTTGGCAGAAGAAGAACACGGACCGTTTTGGAGTTTGTGGGTTTTATTCGCGTCGGATCTTAATCGTGTATTTCGTCGGTTTTGGATACAAAGGAGGCCCAGAATGGTTGAGTGAGCACTCAAGGTGGGCTAGACCATGGGCCGCGTAAACTAGTGGAGTCCGAAGTGATCGCTGATGTGGGCCAGATCGGACTCAATTCTTAAGCCCTGCTACTAAAAAAGCCCAATATAGCTTTTGTCTTCAGTTTTGGTAGTGTTCATTTAAACTCGTAGTTTTCTTGTTCACAAATTTTCGTATATCAAATAATTGTTTGGTCAAAGACGGTCTAAATAGGAGGATAATCCAGCAACATTAAGTTCTCAGAGTGTGAATACCAAGTAAACTCTCTTGACCAGCTAGCAGAAACTAGTCAAAATTCCACCCCCTAGCTAGGCCTAAAACGAAAATGATGATGCCAACTTTGTCAAAATTACTTGTCCCTTTTTTAATTTAATTAGTTTCGTTAATTCATGCATGAACATGTAATGTAATGATGTTTTATTTGAACAAAGGTAGTACATAATTTGTTTTGACAGCATGAGAAAATCCTTATCTTGACATCAAATGCATGCATCTCCATCAAATTAAGCCATGCATCTGGATATAGCTAGCTAGTCAGTCTTCGATCGGATGGTCTTATAATATATAATTATAAGCAGCTCAGAACTAGCTAGATTTCACTCATAATTATCCTAATTAATTAAAGCCATAACAAATTAAGTTTAGATAGAAAGAGAGGGATTAATTAAAGGGAATGCATGGAGCTAGGTGAAGCTGAACCATATATCATATATGGTGATCAGGCCTGCCTGCTGAGCCAATAGAGGAAGTGGCCGGTGAGGGCCATGACTGAGTCATGGTTCAAATCAAAGAAACATACTACTTGAACAAAAACTGAATGCCAGTTAAAACTTTGTCTGTTCAGTGTTCAGACGAGACATGCATCTACACCCATGCATTTATCACAATCAATTCACAACCATTCTTCTTCGGGATCGAAACTTCCAAGAAGCTACATATATATATATATATATATATACACATTACTGCAGTATGATTATAAATTAATGGTATGATATATATATATATAGTCATCATGATTACGCACTCATATATATATATGGTCATAATTAATGATTGTAACTGATGATCAATTAGTGATGCATGCTATAATGGTCTAAATTAAATGTAACAGATGCTCAATTTGACCAATTTTTCAAAGTTGGAACTCTCTTTTTCTTAGTTTGAAGTTGGAGAATCTTTTGTGTTCATAATAAAAAAACACAAAAAGCAATATGCAAATTGCAAAAGGTGATTCCACGCATATCTCCAAAAAACTGGAGATGTGCTAGGATATATTAATTATAAGGAAACTTGTAAATAAAAGTGTACATAATGAAGAATTAAAGTTAAAGGTATCGATCCCTAAGTCGTCATGATTAATTCTTAAGATGGATCTCACAACATGTACAATATTATTGGCCAACGCTTAATACTTGTCCATTTGATCTAGTATTTAATTTATTATTTAATTAGTAATTAATTAAAAAATACTCATTCCCGCTAACAAGTACTGATCCTAACTAGGGACTAATTAAACACTCTATATTCTTATGTATATATTAACTCTTTATATATCCTCGTTGTATTTTTAAGTTGATATGCATGCATGAGAGAGATCCTATTCCTATTCCTATATATGTATATATAGTATAGGATATACCTAACAATTAATAACTACTAATCTCTCAAAGAAAGAGTCTGCACTTTTGGCGCTTTTTTCTTTCTCTTTTTCAGGGGATGTTCGTTCATGTATTGAACCTGTAATTTGAAGGCACTTGGAATTTTCGTAATCTATATTATGTGTTCACATGAGCATTTTTGTGTATGCCAAAAATAACAAGAAAAAGCAACATATATATATATATATATATATATATATAGATGCAGATGGTAGCAAAGCTAACACATCAGAAAGAAAGAACATAAATTATATATTAATAAAGTAAAATAGGCATCTAAAGTAGATTAACTGTACAAGGATTGACTATTTTACTTTATATATGTTACTTTAATTTTTTTGACAGGAAAATGAGTCGAGACCACCTTTATTTACAATCAGATCGATTAAAGAAATTAAAAATTGGCCCACAGGAGATAGATTAAAAAGTATTGATAATGCAGAAGAAAATGCTTTTTGAATCATGAGTAAATGCTTTTTGAATCATGAGTTATCACGAGTTTAGCTTCTTTTCATAGGAAATTGGACTACCCTAGCTTTTTGCATCACCATACTTCGGTGATGTTAGTTGATCATAGTATATAGTACGGAAGTTTGTGGGGATGGAGATTGTTAATCCACATCAATGGTCTTAATCGGCTATATTTTAGTATGTCCATTTTCCCATGCACCATATATATATATATATATATATATATAATTATTGATTAATTATATAGCTCAAGACAGACTCAAGAGGATTCTTGTGTGCATAACCTTAAATTTAATTAGTAATTATATAGTAGTTGAATTTATTCAATTTTATAGTGGATTGAGGGGGGGGGGGAAAGTTCTATCAAGCAAAACTAATTTTATAATTACCGATGATATATAACGACTTAATTAACTATCAAGAATTGGTACCTTTGTTGAAATGTGTCCATCCACTTTGGTCTGTTGACACGTGTCAGCAGATAATGTGATACTTGGCTAGAGAGTTAACACACTCATTGGCTGTTTTCCTTTAACACGTTAAAATAAAATCCAAAATCTCCATTATTTAAATCTTTATAAACTCAAAACCCCCTCAAGAAACAAAAGTAAGAAAGCCAGCCCAAGACAGAGAGAGCAGATGATGACTCCCATGAAGACACAAGTCACAGAACCACACTCCAAGCCCAAGAGAGCAACTGTTTTCCCCAAGAAGAGGAGGTCAGTGAAAAAAATGATCCTTCAATCCATACTCAAATCTATTGCCTCTGTTTTCTGCTCTTCTTCCTCTGGTGCTTCTGCGTCTGACTGTGAAGCATCAAATGCCAACAAAAGGAAGACTAATATAGAATAATTGGGTTTTTTTTAGATTGTATTCCTCTGTTTTTTAGCTGTTATAATTATGCAACTCCCCTGTTTTTTCTTTGCTTCTTTTCAGTGGCAACTCTATCTTTTTTGTGTTATTCCTGCTTCTTTTGTGATTGTCTGGCTCTTTTTGGTACCCATTTTTTGCTGGATCCCTATTAGTTGTTAAGACCATTGACAATACATCCCACATCGGTTGGCTAAGTCCCAATTAAGTGGTATATACAGATAAAACTTATCTCTTACATGTAACAAGACTTTTTCTTGGGCTTAGTGATTGAGCTTTGACCCATAATATCCTTGTTGGCCCATTACATCTACGGTAATCGGATAACACAAGACAATATTGTAAACATATATGGGGAGTGGATTTCCAATGTTAATCTTTCTCGTTGTAACCAATTAGAGTTTTATTAATTCAATGATTGGATATTAGAATCACAAAACCCAAAAACAAAAAAAAGTTCCTTTTCGGATAAAACATAGACCCATGCCAAACATATCCACCCGATTTTGGAAGAAACTTGAAAGTAAAAGTCTTGGGAGTATGAGTAATGTTACATACTCCCAAAATGTGACCCCTCAGTTTATCCTCAAATCTATATGACATACAAATAGTCATTAATTATAAACACATGTAGGACCCACTTAATAACTAACATTCCACATTAATTGGAGATCAAATAAAGGTCAGATTTTGGGTGTCCCAATCATTATTTGGAAAAGAAATAGTATTTAAATTTGTTAGTTTTTGGGGGGGAAGAAAAGCAATAAAATAAATTTAGTGTAGGGGAATTATATATCTAAAAAAAGTTGACTGCTTGGCTTTTTCAGACATTAAAGCGACCAAGAAAAAGTGTTTTGAATAAAGTAGGAATTCGTCTCGTCTTGAAATGAGAGAGCAAAAGAAAAAACAAATGCAGCATGCAAATTTGCGTTTCATTGCTTATAGTCAATGAAGGCAAAGACGAGTACTAGTACTGGACAGGACTACCACAGTGAATTAAATTAACAAAAAAAGGGACGCATAATCAACAAAATTCTGTACCATTAAATGTGAGAAAACTATAGGTTTTAGTGGAAAATTGTATATTTATGATCGTTATTAGATGACAATGATGAAATCATACCACCATGCCGACTCAAGGGCATCCAATTATTATTATTATTATTTTGTATTACCCAAAATCAGAGCCCAACCCAATTGACAATTCCATTCTCCTCACCTCTCCATCACGCATGGCACGGGTCAATCCTTGCTTCCTTGGTGGCACAAAAATGACTAGAGCTGACCCTGTGATAGTGCTTGTGGCTATGTTCATTACAACCCCGGCCGGTATCATCACAAAGTAGTGTTCAACTTCACAGCCATCTAAATGCCTGGGCAGATAAGCTTGCCAATTAATTTTCAATGGCGGTTCTATTGACTACAAGTACAACCAAAACAATCTTTTATTGTGTTATGGTGATAATATGCATAATTAATGAAAGTTAAAATCACTTATTTGGGTTAGACCGTAATCTTACATGGTATGTACAGTTAAAATTTGCTAGAACAAATAAGAGCTTAAAAAGTAAAGGGAGAAAAGCCCATCTTCTACTAGTGGGTGCATGTGTTTCACATATTATTGGAATTAGATCAATAATTCATAATTGATAGAGGACACAAAATCACGTAAAATCATATCAATTCTTTCTAAATCTCCACAATCTTGCAGGAATATAAAAGTTTCTAGACTTTCCAAATATAAACTAGTCGACTAATCCTAAAACTCCCAACTATTGTGAACTACCAAATGCTTCAATTATTTAATTGATAAATAAAACTCTTACACAAATAATTAATTTGAGTTATTTGTCATAAATCTCATATATATATATATATATGAAAGTACTTATATTTTCTAATATGAAAGTATTTTTTTAACCGACAACCATAATATTCAAACTGTCCACCCTTTGGACATCTGATATAGGTCTAAATTCTGGTCATAAGTCCCGAGTGCGCAGAAGTTTCCTACCTAACAATATGATACCAAAACCCATCGTGTGACAAATGCATTGCTTCTAATGAGAATCGTACTCAGTACCTCTCGAGTCCATACGATTTGATCTCAAAAGATTCACTAACTAGTATATGATCAAGTGGTTAATATAAAAGTACTTCACCAACCAACGAGATGTGGTCCGGTAGGCAATCAGTTGGGTTAGGCAGAAGACTTCACTCTCATAACCTAATTAAGCCCATAACATTAACTCCCATATCAAAGTTTAGAGAGAGAGAGAGAGAGAGACTAATGGTGAAGCCGAACCATGATGAGCCAATGGCTGCAGGGGGGAATACGGCCAAGAAGACCAAGCCAGAAGAGGAAATGGCCAGGGACATGACTGAGCCACGGTTCAAATCCAAGAAAGGGAGTATGTTCCCAGCAAAGAAGAAGTCAGTGAAGAGAATGATTTTTGATAGCTTTTTAAAGTCCATTGGCCCCTCAAAAACCAATGAATTAGAAGACTAAGGACTTATATATTATTATATCCATAATAGTACATCAGTACTCCTAAATCTAATAGCAATGTAATGCGTTTGGGGTACTCTCAAATCTAATATACATAGTGAAAAAATATTTAGTGAAAACTGATAAAAAACAGACCGAATAACCAAAATAACGCCGATACAGAAAGATTGATCGGTTAAATTCTTGTCAAAATTTTTTTTATTAAAAAAAGGTATCGTTTACACCCTTAAATGTGACCTCCATTTAACCCTCAATTAATGTGGATGTTAATTGGGGCTGACATGTGCATTCATAATAAATGATTATTTGACATGCCACATAGATTTGGGGGTAAAATAAGGATGTTATTTTGAATGGATGTAGCATTACTCTACCAAAAAAACCCACATAAAAAGTCCCACAATGCAAAATAAAAAATAGTTGTGTATATGGTTTTATAATACCTTAGTTGAACCTAAGCAAGCAGCTCCTTACCCATGCCTTTCGAGCAAAGTTTATACTAATATAGCTTAAGGCCCATTAATTAATGTGGGTCAACCCCAAAAGTCCTAAATTCTAAGAAGCTATATATATATATAGTCATCCTTACTCACTCATATCGTCATAAATGATTGTAATTGTCGATCAATTAATTATGATAATGATCTAAATGTAGGGGAAGCAGAGACTCACTTTGATGACCCATTTTTCTTTTTCAAAGTTGGAAGTCTCTTATTCTTAGTTTGAAGCTCGAAGACCTTTTTGTCTTGATAGTAAAATACACAAACCAATGTGAAAATAGCAAAAGGTGATTCTATATTTCTAAAAAAGTGGAGATCAGTTAGGATTAAGAAGTGTAGCTCTCCGACAATATCTCATGGGGGACAAATGTTACTTTCGATCCATCTTTTTGACAGGAAAATGAGTCGAGAGCATCTTTATATGGTAGAAACAGAACAAAATTGGTTTACTAAAAGTAGTTAGATTAAAGAAATTAAAAATTGACCCACATGAGATATAGAACTGATCATGCATCATGCATGCAGAAGAAAATGCGTTTGAAAATGTGTGTAGGTTGTTCTTGCATCTGCTTAGGTTGTAGTTCGAAAATTATTGCTAAATTCCAACCTCTCATGAGTTTCGATTCTTTACATAGGAATTTGGACTACCCTAGCTTTTTGCATCACTGTACTTTGGTGATGTTAGTTGATATTATATATGTATACATATAATAGTATGGAATAAGTTTGTGGGGATGGAGATTCGTAATCCGCATCAATATATCGGCTATATATATGTCCATATGATCAGTTAGTTCAAGAGGATATATATTCTTTGTGTGTGTGACCTTAGTAATTAATACGATGATAACCGATCGAGTTAAGTGAGTGTGGGGGAAATAACAATCGAGTTGACGTGGTTGATGCATGCGTTGGAGGTCATGCTTGGAACCCAAATTAAATAGTGTGGACTTGAGGAGAGTGCAAGTGCATGCTAATATGGGACTCACTGAGAGATGCATGGCTGCATGTATGTCAATAATTGGTGGCGTTATTGAATGGTTACAACGGGATTATGGACTGAACCGAATCCTTTCGATCCTTTTAAATAGAATTTTCAAATTAGACTTCTCCTTAATTACCACTAATAAAATTTCAAGTACATTCATCATAATTTACACATTATTTATATGGAACAACATTCACAATCATCAACACTTAACACAGAATTTAGACTTCATTCATAGATTCACCTAGTCTCTCTATCATTAAAAGAATCTAATCTTTTCCTTGAATTTCCTTTAGCCGAGGAGGAAACAAAAGGCCCCAGCACTTTTGTCCGTTGACACGTGTCAGCAGATGATAGGATAACTTGGCTAGAAAGTTACACACTCATTGGCTGTTTTCCTCTTGACACATTAAAATAAAATCCACAATCTCCATTATTTATATCTTATACACTCAAAACCTCCTCAAGAAACAAAAGAAAGAAAAGCCAAGACAGAGAGAGAGAGAGCAAATGATGACACCCATGAAGACACCAGTGACAGAACAACAGTTCAAGCCCAAGAGAGGAAGTGTTTTCCCCAAGAAGAGGACGTTAGTGAAAAAAATGATCTTTCAATCCATACTCAAATCTATTGCCTCTGTTTTCTGCTCTTCTCCCTCTGGAGCTTCTGTGTGTGATTATTGTGAAGCACCAAATGCCAAGAAAAGGAAGACTACATGCCCATAACCGCGGTGATCATTGCATTACATCTACGGTGACCGACTTGCTTTGCTTGTCGTTCTCTCCGATTAATTCATAGAATAATTCGGTTTTTGATTACTTATAATGTATTCCTCTGTTTTATAGCTGTTATAATTATACAAGTCCCCTGTTTCTTCTTTTCTTTTCAGTGGCAACTCCAAGTTCTTTTTGGCAGCGATTTGTTTCTGCATCCCTATTAGTCTCTCTCGATTTAACCAGTTAGGCTTTTGTGAATTGAACAATTGGAGATTAGAATCACAAAACCCAAAAAAAGGTCGTTCCTTTTCGGGTTAAAACAGAGACCCATATCAAACATATCCACCCGATTTTGGAAGAACCTTGAAAATAAAAGTCTTGGAAGAAAATAGGATTGAAATTTCAAATTTGTTAGTTTTTGATGTGGAAAGGAAAGCAATAAATAAAAAAGATGATTAAGAGTAGTTTTTTCATCAAAAGCAAAAACAGGGGAATTCTATAAGAGGAATAGAGGATACTGTTAGTATTTTAATGAAAAAAATTTGATAAAGTGTGGGACCCACCTGTAGAATAAGTAATTTGATGTGTAGGTGAAGCAAATTGATGTTGGATTTGACTCTGTGTTCTCCTTTCTTGGTGGAGTTCAACACGGCATGATATTCTTCAGATATATGTAAGTGTCGTCCAAGGAGAATAAAAATTAGAGCTGGTCCGTGGCAGTGCAAAGGGGCTGAGGGCAGTAGCGTGGGTAGTGCAGCAGGAGGCTGTGCTGCCATGGGGAGGCTGTGCGGTTATCGGGTATGGCGTTGTGGTGGAGCTCGTGCATGAGTGGTGAAACTCATGATATAGAGAGAAATCAAAGGTTTGTATTGAAAGAGAACAAAGGGTGATAACTTTGTGGTGTGTCTTTAGGGTTTATCCTAGGTTTTTATCGGTTAGAGATTCAAGATGTAGGGTGTTAGAGATATATAATAGATTGAGGCTTATGTAATCTCTTGAGTTCTTGAGTATTCTTGGGTTTCTTGGTAAGAGAATATTTTCGGGATGTGGTTGTATAAATTTTATACATAATAATAAAGTTTTCTCTTAATTATCTTTTGACAACGACCTTGATTTTTCCCCCGGGTTTGAAGGTTTTCTATGTAAATATTGTGTTGTGATTGTTGTTTTTATCGGTTTCAATTTATCTATTATCGTGTCGATTTATTTGACAAGAAAGAGGACGGGTCTAATTTCCCTAACAGATACTAAAAAAATGAGTGCTTGTGATGATGAGAAGAATATTTCGTAGCTTTTCGAGACACCAAAACGACAAAGAAAAGGTGGCTTGAATTAATTCCGAATTTCTCTACCATTAAATGTTAGAAAACTATATGTTGTAATGGAAATTTTTATATTTATGATCGTTATTAAATGATAATGATAAAATCATACCACAAGGGCTGAGATTAAAGAATGATTTATTTGCGTTGTTTCTAGAAGATCTTTGAATTCCCACCAGGGAGGAGGGCCCGGGCCCCACTTGAAGGAGCAATTCTATATCTATGTATGTTTCTAATTTCTATAGAATGCTAACTCACAACTGGATAGTATGATTCTTAAATAAGAATATTTCACAAACATCGACTGATCACACTTTCATTTATCTCTTGTATCCTATACTACTTTAAAGGTAAAGGATTGTGCATTTTCTTTTCTTTCTTCTCCCAGGAATTTGAAGGAGGAGGGGGGGGGGGTCGTGTTGTTCCAGAAATAACAAAGAACGTGTAACAAAAGCTATCACATTACGAGAAATATAAAATATATAAGTTCTTTTTGACCTGCAAAATGGAAGATTGAATTTATCTATCAAGAGTATTTATGTATGCTTCATTTGGGAAGATTGGATTTCTATGATTCAAAGGAGGAGAAGAAAACAAAGGAATTCATTAAAGAATATTCAACTGTGGGTCCTTAAAAAAGGAAAAAGAAAACAAAAAGTGTAAGTGTAAAGATAATATATGCATTGGCTTAGTGGAAAAAATTGATATGATAAAATACCAACTTTCTTCTAAAGAAGTTTTATGAGACTCTTTTCATTAACTTCAAAAGAAAAGATTACAGCTTATATAAGCTACAAGACAACGACTATAAGATACAGACTGACAGTACTAAGTATACATACAGACCTAAAGGTACAGGAAGGACCGTTTGAAACAACAGAAACTATATTTGAATGGGAGCAGTTATTTACACATGGACTTAATACACACACCTACTTAACACACTCTTAATTTTTTTCTCACACACAATTGAGTTTCCAAAATTACCCCTTCCCACTCTCATCTCTATTATCTACTCAACAACCCCGCCAACACTCTGTTTTCTTTCGGTTTAGGCAAATTGAGCCAATTTTTTTGAATTTTTTTTGTGGACAGGTTCCATCTTCATTTGACTCAACAACGGCGCTCTATTGAGTGTCTCGAATCTCCTAGGAGGCTTTGCGCAGCCATAAAAAATTCTCTTAATCTTCAACATGCATGTACTTTGAAAGAAAACATAGTACTGCTCTTCATTTCACGAGGCTTGGTAATTTTTCGCCTCCTTTTTCGTCATATTCTTGTGCTTATGGTGCTTGATCTGACCCATACACGAGATCTTTGGAGATGTTGCCTCATCTTGTGTTTCATACGTGTCATCATTATTTGATTCTCGGCGAGCTCGGCTGGAATTATTAACACAGTCGGACCGAAAAACCTCTTTGTGCGAACTTTGTTAATGTTGTCCGAGCTCTGAATGTCTGATCATGCTTGCGGGTTCTCCATTGTTGTTATTTTTTTACTCTGCACCGATAGAGAGCCTTCACATGGTACATATACATATTATATACACACACGTATATATAATAATAATAATAAAAAGATTAGATAGGATCAAAGTTTGAGTTGACTTATAATTTAATTGAATGGTTCTCCAGGATTTCTCCTGGTATTTCCAAAAAAAATATAGGATCAAAGTTGTGCGTTTTGACATTGTTAAGAGATTGTGTTTTGGTCAAACGAAATGGCTCATGCAGGAATAAGTTTTTAAGGTAAACATGTTTGGTAATTTCATACAAGGATAATTTAGTAAATTTAAAAAAATTTAAAAGGTATGTGTGTAATGAGTCCAACAATGTGTGCAAATAACGACATCCTATTTGAATATACTTAGAATAGATTGGACTGGGCTTATATGAGATAAATCGATGATGGGCCTGAGTAGATTTTAAGAGTTGTTGGGCCGAGTTGTATTCTTTTCTTTATCTTCTTCCCCAAATTCTGTCGCCAAACGCTAGCAAATTAGCAATTCCATTTTGGGTGTCTAACAAAAAAAAAAAGAAAAAAGATTGAAACCTTATATAATGCTGACATAATGTTCTATGATGTATGTAACCTTCTTTCTTTTTTCTTTTTTTTTCCTTTAAGTGCACATAAATAAACCACAAAATAATAACAGCTAAACCGTAGAAAAAAATGGCCAAAAAATAATGGTTGGGTCATGGGTGGATCCACTCCACTCCGCCATATGTAACCGCCATTGAAGATTAATTGGCAAGGCATTTTGATGGCTGTGACCTTGAAACACTTTGTGATGATAGTTGGGTCTGTACCGAACACAACTACAAGTACAATTACCAATGAATCCTCATGAGAAGAAAATATCTTGCTTTCTTGTATTGACGCTAAATAATTTTATCACCCACTGATCTGACACAAAATATTGCGTGACTGGCTTCTAATATCTTTATAATCAAATATTTTATTTAATTATAAAGAAAAAATAAAATCATTCAGTTGACCAAGACATTTAAAGTTAATTTTTCAATGACCAAGCGTAGGATTTATTAATTAAATGATATGTATATTAAAATGTCACTCATCAACATGCTAAGTTGGGCAGTTTTTAGATCAGACAGAAAACATTAAATTCACTTATTTGGGTAGAAGACACAAGTAATCTTAAAATTTGGTAGCTAGATTTTCTACAAATCTAATGTATATGGAAATGAAAGTACTTCACCAATAAATCTATTGTCTTTTTTTTTTTTGGTCTAAGGTGAGTTGGAGCTTTAGGAGACCATAACCTCCTGAACGCACCCCAATAGCCTAACATGC
The DNA here is from genome assembly GCF_013401445.1 of Tripterygium wilfordii. Taxonomy (NCBI): domain Eukaryota; kingdom Viridiplantae; phylum Streptophyta; class Magnoliopsida; order Celastrales; family Celastraceae; genus Tripterygium; species Tripterygium wilfordii. The sequence continues at coordinate 127,295 of NC_052254.1, read as the reverse complement.
ACTGATGATGACGATGATGTCTTCTTTTGGAATCATCATTTCTAAAACACAATTGGACTTCTGTCTTCTAACTACGAAACAAGGAGGCATTCCATGTCAAGTTCATGGTAGACAAAAACATAAGTGGGTCAATGCGTACATGTGGAATGCTATGAAATTCTTATACAAAAACTGAAACAAAGTTCATCTATTATTGAGTGCTACATTTTGTTGTGGCATCATGCATCATGACTCATTGAGGTGTACTTTGATTTAGGTCATTTTGCATTCAAATTCATTTGATGAAATAATGATCTTTCCACAACAACAAGTCTTACTTTCATTTAAAAGGAAATGGTTGATAGGGACTTTCACTTGCATACTCTATCTAATGAATTTCTCTTGCTTTAAATCGTATGGATTCAAAAGATCTTGAATTTGATTTCCATTGGGAATAATACTCGTGTAATCACGCGTAAAACGTTGACATAATTTACCATGTTGTCAGGTGAGAAATTTCTGTGAGTGTGAGCGTGAAGTTCTGAATTTAAGTCCATATATATCGAATGTCCAGAAGACAAACTTATATGGTGTGGTTTCCGGTTTTTAAAAAACAAAAAAAAAGCCTTTCGCTAATTACATGCTCAACAACTAATATATATTTCAAGACTCCCAACTTGGCATGTAATCCAAGTAAAAATGAAAAACTTGTAAAGCACATGAATGATTGTGAGATTGAAATTCAATCATAATACGACTGACTATATATGGTGAGTCTCTTTAGGAACCTTTAAGAGATAAGTTTTGTATTAGAAATTGACAACACAAATTCCTTTATCTTTACATACTTTTTTTTTTGTCTGTCTATGTAGGATCAATGGGTAACCCCTACCTAGCTCCATCAAATTGCGCCATCTGGACATATAAAGAGATCTTCAAACGACGCCTAATATGGATCATATATATATATATATATATATATATATATATGAGCAGCGCACAGGACTTCACTCTCAGAACCTTAAGCCCACAACATCAACTACCATATCAAAGACTCAAAGTAGAGAGAGAGAGAGAGATTAATAATGGAGGTGAAGCAGGACCATGGTGGGGCAATGGCTGCAGGGGGACAAAGGGCCAACAAGAGCAAGCCAGAAGAGGAAGTGGTCAGGGCCATGACTGAGCCACGGTTCAAATCCAAGAAAGGGAGTGTGTTCCCAGCAAAGAAGAAGTCAGTGAAGAGAATGATCTTTGATAGCTTTTTAAGTCCATTAGCCCCTCAAAAACCAATGGAGAAGACTAAGGACTTATATATAATTATATATTTATAGGAAACAAATGTTGTATGATTCTCTCAAATAGGATTATGATAACAAATGTTGTATGATTCTCTCAAATAGGATTATGATTCGAATCCTACTGGCATGCCCGACCGGTTGGACCGACACATGGTCAAGGTCTGATTACCATTAAAAAACTGAAAATTTGGTTAACTCGGGTTTATCCGCTTTGTGTGGGACTTCGGGCCAACCATCCGTGTGCATGTTGAGTTATCCATATGACCGAATTGGGCTATTGTGTTCCAGAAGGGGCGAGCGAAGATAATCCTTGTCCACCGATTCTGAAGAGAGAGAAGAACTGGACCATGTCTTTATCCATATTTCATTAATTGTAACAAGTCTTAGTTGTAATGAAGTTATAATTTCTATATTTTTATACTCTCTGCACTAACACTAAATATGAATCAAATTTCAAATATCGAAACTTGGCTGGCTTTATATTATCATTGTTCATGCATGATACGTCAAAATCAATCAGCATAATCGTAAAGAACTTATCGATGACTTAACACATCACGTAGAGCAGGAAATTCTGATGCCAAATTGAAGTTATTAATTAGCAGAAGCTATGAATATCAAACGGAAAAGAGCAGTTGCAGAAGCCTATGCATAATAAAGTCAGTGTTCTGTGACTGAAACTAGAAATGTTTGTTCACTTGCAAGTCACAATACTTACCATCAAGAAGGCCATAGCCAATATGTAAGCTTTACATGCTATACTTCTTAATCAAAGAATCAAGTTCACTTATCAATTCTCCCAGTATAATTTATTTTTTTTTGTTTTACTTAGGCAGGAGTTCTTTTGCTGGTAGGAGAGAATGGTAGGGTCCATACCTTATTCACTCACTGTTGTTTTGTTGATTAATGGTAGTGCCAAAAAAGTAGGAGATTTTCAATCTTAGAATTTCTCAACTTTCACAAGAGTTGGAAATTGGAACTCAGGTGATAATGTTATTACAAAATCAAACCCTTAGGGTTGTGATACTAATCCCTTTAATTGATCTGGCAAAAGTAAAATGACATTCAATTTTGAAGAATACAAGGGTGTTATAGACTAACCAGCTGTATAATTGTGTGTTTTTGGGGAGACACTACTGCAGAATCTATTATAGAATATCTATGATGTGAATGGCAGACCAAGTGAGGTATTGTTTTCAAGCAATGGCAGACCAAATCGTTTCAACCGCTTTAGGACGCCACTTTGTCTTCTGAACACAAAGCAATCCTTCATTGTTTTTTGAGAAAGTCATTCTGACCTCCCATTGCAGAGATTTTACCAAGGTCTCAACCTCACTTACGGTTTTGGCATTATCACGGACAATCAGCGTTCCTTCAGGCCTTAAAATCCTATCAACTTCTGCAATTACCACCACCAAGTTGCACCTGCAGAAAGAAATTGTTAGCACAATAAATTGGGAAAACAGTGTCCGTTCCCTGAGGAATAAATCGGCAGATGTGTTATATAAGCTAACAAACCTCTGTCCGAGACTGGAGAACAGATGGTCAGCATGAAGAAGATCATATGTTCTGGGGTAGGTATTGAAAGATTCACACCAATCATGGTACATTCCTAACAAACCGCGTTCATAAATGATTGGAAGTGTGGCTGGAGAGTCAATTGGGACAATGTTCATCACCCAAACCTTCAGATCTTTCAGTGCCGCTGCAAACCTAAAAGCATAATATAAAGGGATTATGAAAACAAGAAGGATAATATAAAACTATCAGCTTTTCAGCACTTATGAAAGGACAATTGAAATTGCCCAAAAATGAGCTTCGTGTTCTGAGGGATACTTGGGCAATATGCATCAGACAAGCATGTGATGATCAAACCTACTAATGCATTGCAAAAAAGCCTTAGTAGGCCAAGAAAACGTCTCCTCACCTTTTCTCCATCCGTTGCAGGTATACAAAACCCTATACAGCTATAATCAACCAAACAAGCCCCAAAGTTCAACTTTACGGCGTTGGCTGTGGCAAATTATGCATACCAATTTCCAGTGTGAAATATATATATGAAGTGTGGTTTGCTCCAGGGGGGGAACAAGGTTATGAAGGTTACTTAAGATGCATGAGTATGGAAAGAATGTGCATGAATAAAGAAGAGTCTGCATAAATATTCGAGGATCTTACCCCCCATAGACAGCTCTCATGTCCATGACATTCCTCACATAAGACCAGTTGATGCCCATTCCATTCAGACAAGATTGAGAGAAAATGCGTTTCCAGTGCTCATAGTCAGTAACGAAATCATCCGGGGCAGCTCTACCATAAACTCCAGTTTGTGAATTCAGCCAGTAGGGTGGTTTCTCCAACCTTAGAGGCCACTGTTTAGGCCAACGAGATCCACGTTCTGATACATCTTCAGGTACTTTATGCATGCACGCTTCAAGTGGTACATTCCTACAGAAATGCACCCAAAAACATTTAAAAACTACTGTTTTGGAACATTTCAGCTACACTTGCTATTATTCAAATCAAGATGCATTCTGATCGGTAAATAACAAATGGTTGTGATGGTTCAAAAAGTACCAAGTAGAAAAGAGGGAACGTGTTATAGTTACATAATAAACCATTAGTTAATATTCTTTCAGATTCACGTTGTATAGTTGCTAATACCAGTGATAAAGGAGAGTGACACTCTGCATCTAGTGTTCATTAAGGTGAAATTTTTATGATTTTTCCAATGAGATAGCAAGATTCGTGTATTTGACCAATTGTATTTTATTTCAGTAGATTTTGACATCAAACCACAAATTTTCAGCTGTTTCTGATTTATATTTTTGAATTCTAACATTGTTCACACTATTTAGAGGGACGATTGGATATTAAACCAATAAGTTAGTAAATGGCTAAAAAAAGAAGGTACTAGGCTGCATTTGGAGCATCTGATTCTTTACAAAGTGGAGGTTCATTTTTGGCTCTTTGATTGTAGCATTCATTGGAAGTTGGCTTTCTATAGAAAGCTGCAGCTACACCATTTAATTTATCCTTTGAGACCACCTTCAGATCCCAGCACATTGACTTTGTTAGCTTAGACATCGCTGCCATCAATTATCAAATAAAGGTAAGTGTTGGGTTTGAGAAGGGAGAGAAGTAGAGAACTCAAAATAACTTTAGAAAATATTCACTCTCTTAATTAATTCATTACAAACATCACATATATATATAAATACAATGGAGAACACTCTGGAAGAGAGTGTACACGTGGAGCCATATTTGGAAGCAGTGAAGATATGTGGAGCTCATTTCTCCACATAAAATACTACATAGTCATATTTCCAACACTCCCCCTCAAACTCAAATTGATATACAATATGAGTTTGCTAAATACAATCCAACCCAAAAAAAATAAAATACACCACACCCACAATGGTGTCTAAACTATCCATCCTATTTGTTACATCGAACTCATGCTCAGAGGTACTAATCCACTTGTCACATCCCTTCGTGTGCTCAGAGGTGGTAATAGACTTGTCATGATCGCGTCCGTGTACTCAGAGGTAGGAGGCTTAAAATTTTTCTTTCCGGTTGGATCTTAACTAGTTCCATGAGATCCTCGGGAGAATAGTCGCAACAAATACAACTCCATGACTACCATCAATCCAAGTGGGGACCACATGCTAGCCCACCACATCAATCAAACCCATTTTTACTCCATTTTTCTCCACCTCTCCCATCATCACTTTTTCTTCTTTCCACGCATGCTCTCCCATTAATATCACTCTTTTTCACATAAAACAAAACATTAAAATATTCAATTACATCATCTTTCTGCTCCTCCATTTCTCCATCTTTTCGTGCTTTCTGATACTCTACAAAAACTGCAAATGACTCCTCTTCCTTCAAATTTGCCAAACGTGCCAAGACCTCCGACTTGGTCCATGACACTGCCAAATACAACAACTTCCTTTCTCCACAACACAGCAGATTCTACTGCAGTGCCACTTATTTGGAGTCTAAAAGAGTAACAATAACAAGCCTTTACAACTTCTTCAAGACGCTCGACGCACTTCCAAATACAACCTCTGCCTTTTGTTCAGGAACAATAACAACCCTTTCCCAGAGCCCTTCAACAACATCAGGTCTCTTTGTTAGACCCCTCCATACAGACCACGTTGGTCCTTCACCATAACAACCTCTTTTAGGCTGTCTAACATACCGGCTCCTCGGAACAAGACTCATGAAGCACCTTCTGCTCCACCAGAAGTACTTGGATCGGCGCCATAGCTGATTTAGGAACATTGATGGAAGGACAGAGTTTCAACATAACACACATACTTTACTGCTACTACAACTACTACGGGGTGGTAAAACCATATGAACACTACCTGCCACCACCACCCACCTCCCCTAGAAGCAGTGGTGGCACAACGAAAAATTCTCACAGGGCCTCTAAGATCAAGAAGCTTCGATACCACTGTTGGGTTTGAGAAGGGAGAGAAGTAGAGAACTCAAAATAACTTTAGAAAATATTCACTCTCTTAATTAATTCATTACAAACATCACATATATATAGAAATACAATGGAGAACACTCTGGAAGAGAGTGTACACGTGGAGCCATATTTGGAAGCAGTGAAGATATGTGGAGCTCATTTCTCCACATAAAATACTACATAGTCATATTTCCAACAGTAAGGTGCAATGCCTTAATAAACAAGGGACATGATCTATTGAAAGGTACATACTTCAATAGAAACCACTTTACCTTTCCAAATGCCAACATCCTCAGGAAGCTTCTGGTAAACTGGAGTTGCAGACCAAATAAAATAGCCACCAGGTCGCAGGACACGGTCGAGCTCCAAGAGAAGTTTACCACCTGCATTGAAATTCAATGGAACTATGGATTAAAGCATTAACAGTATGGAAAATGTGTGGTCATATTTAGACAAAGACATCACCTTCCACGTGCCAAGGAACCCTACAGCGGGCACAGTGGACAACGTCAAAAACGGAACTGGGAAAGGGTAGCCTCTTAGTGCCCATAACAGCTGATATGGCAGGGATCCCTCTTTCAAGTGCAAATTGCACTTGGGCTTCATGCTCATCTTTGGGTGCAAATGACATTGCAAGAACATCCCTTTCAAAAAGATAGCCTCCAAAGCTAGCGACTCCACACCCAACATCTAACATCACACGACTTCTTTTCCCCCATGCAATATCTGGATGAGACTGCACAGATGAAAGATACTAATGTTCTTAAAAGAAATATTCTTAACAATAAAATAGCTGTATAAAAATTGTTAAAAACAATTAGCAATATTTTATCAGTTGGCAAGACTGATACTCATGCAAGATATTTAGCATTGTTCCCACTCTCTATTCAATAGTTTAAATGAACACATGTTGCCAGAATTTTCCCTTCCCTTGGAAGTGAATAAAGCTTTAACTCACTATTAGGGCTGTCCGAGCTGGCAAATAACATGAAGATGAATTATGACTGTAGCCAGATAATGCTTGGACTGGAGAGCAATACGACATAAATGAATAATGAGACAGCATATAGAGCCTCACCTTTTGAATGAAATCAATGTAATGAAGAGCACCGTGCTTAAACTGAGTTCCGCCACCAGGAAAAGCTAGAAATTGACCAGTAACCTTTACCCAATTTTGGTGCCCCTTCACCTCTGCAAGCTTGGTATGGGGAATGTTATAGAACCATATCTACATCATGCAACAAAAAACATATTTAGAACTGAAGTCAACCATGCTTGTTATTGATTCAATGTAAATGTTATTCACCTTGTCCCTGCTTTCAGGCCACCTAATTGGACGTCTATATCCCTCGGGTAAAAAGACAAGGCAAGTAGGAGCTTCAGCAGGACAGTGCCTCTCTCGATGTTCATAGTGTCGAGTACTTGAAAGCCTTCTAATAGCATGCCAGTTGTCAAGGCATGGTATGTAGTCAGGTCCAGCAGTAACATTACAGATTTTCCAGCCATCTCCATCTTGATAGACAGATATCGGAGATTTTTGTAACTTCTTTTGATTCCGTGACTCCGCTGCTTGAGTTGACCATGCCCCCCCATTTTGGGAATCAGTATCAATTAGAAGTTCTGAATGGCTACCTGCAGAGGAAACCTCATTTGAAAACTTATCTTTCACCTGATTTTCCATGATATTCCCATCAACATTATCTTCTTTTTGAATGGCCGTTAAGTTTTCCTGACTCATTGCATCTGCAGACTCCCCTGTAGCTGAGATCCTCTCACTGTTATCGTTCTTTGATTCACTGCCATCCAAACTCTCTCCAGCTTCTGTCTGCCGCAGGGGATTTTTTCCACTAATTGCTGTCTCTGTTTCTCCATCTTCTGCATTTGACTCTACACCTGAATTCGATTTTCCATCTTCCTCTCTTTCATCACGATTTTCAAAGTCCTTGCTTTGCTGCATTTCAGACTCACCGTTCTGATTCTCATTCTCTTCTTGGTTTTCCTCGACTGTATTATTGGGATCATTCTCAAATCGCCATTCTCCGTCTCATTTCTATCTTCCTGTCTATACTGTCTATACTCAGCTGCATTCTCAGACTCTTTTAAGGCAACATTTTGGTCATGTCGGGTATCAGATTGGCTTTCAGTTTGAGTATCACTCGAGCTGTCATCCCCTGTTGTGGTATCTGCAAGCAAATCACCTGAATTGTCTTCAAATTTCTTAGAATCAATTTCATTTGTTCTCTTCACCTCTTTTATAGTTTCCTCAGATAACGACTCCAAAATTTGAATTGGAACAACAGACGACGACATTAGCATCCAAGCCCCAACTAGGCAAAAAGAAACAACCACAACTACAGTGATTGTTGAACAGCAGTTGGACGACTTCTTCCCATCCACTCGGGAATACTTCCCCATGACCATACTATTGGGGTTCAAATAATCCTTGATCACATAAACCTGGAAATAAGAATGAAAATAAAAATAGAATCACAAATGTCAAATAAGGAGCTCCAGCAATTAACTTCACTGAACTAACAACAAAAAGAGAAAGAATAACCAAATACGAAAAAGATGAGAGGAAGAGCTACCATGAAGAAAAAGGCCACTAACATGTGCAATTACTGTTGTCTTTGAATATAAGAAAGTGATGATTATCTAATTTAGCCAGTATTCGAACCATAAATGGTTCGCATAGATTGGGAATATTATCTGGACTCATTCATCCCTATTCCCCATCCTTTTCCATCAAGCTTCAATGATAGAAACAGGTTATGTTTTACTCGATCTATAACTCCCTTCCCTTACTTTGTTTCTTAGTTTGAGTTTTTAAACAATAGATCTAAAAGTAACTAATAAAAGCTTTTGGTTTGCAAACAGACTTGAGATTTGCATGCAAAGCATCCAAATCTGAAATTACACCTAATCCAATAAAAAAAAATGACTTGGGAAGAAAACAGCTCTCAGTAGACAAAAATTGAAAATGGAAAGTCTTAATCTTTGAAAAAAAAAGACCCCCTTTTCGAAGAATTCTTTTGACTGCTGGAGTAAACTAAGAGAACCCATCATTCAGTGTAAAAATACCTCTTTTTTTCAGTGAAATTTAAGACTAATTATTATTGTTACTATTAAAGAAGCATCAAATGGTAATATAAAAACCCAAAATAGTGACTCACATAGGCAATGCACAGTATGAACCTTAAAAGTTAAACACCTGCAGATCAGAAGCACAAAACCCAGAAGCACCACATTACAAATATAACACAATACCACGTTCGTTAGCTGAGAAAATACAAAACAACTGAATGACAGTAGAATACCAACAGAAACTACAATTAAAACTTAGGCACGGTAGTGAAGTAAGCTTACCGGCACCGATGCTGAAGATACAGATTTCTTTCAGTGTTTGGATCTGAAATATAAAAAGTAAATATATTTATCAAGAACTTCGGTGCATTCCGAAAACGAGGTGCAAAGAAAGCAGTTGCTTAGCAGACTCCTATCCAACGTTTTGAAAACCGGATCAGTCATCGAACCGGAAAATTTATTGGTTCAAAGTTCAAAGTTTCAATTGGGGTTCGAATCAGGTTCAAACCGGTTCAATGTAATTAATTATAAAATATATATTTATTTAAATATAAATAATAATTACAAATTTTTCATACTTTATAATAGTCACAATATTAGAAATGTTTAAATAAATGGAATAATATAAATTTTGATACATAGAATTAATGTATTATTTTAAACAAATAAAGTATTATAGCGTAATCATCAATCTATATGTATATAACTGAGGATCCACAAAACTTCTCCTTAATTCATGGTGCCACGTGGACGCCTCTACAAAAAAGCTTACACATTCTAATTAAACTTGAAAAAATGAATGATTGACAACTTGAGTGATGAGAATTAATTTAAAAAAACAAAAATGTAACGAACAAAACAAAAAATTAAAATATATTGAAAAACTTTAAGACCTATAATGGGGATTTAATGTTTCATGGAAGTGGTTTGATGTTGTTTCAGCTCACTAAGGTCATGTATTGTTAATTATGAGAGTCTTTTGATATTACTCAATTAATGAAATTCCTTTGTAGTATTTAGTTTAAAAACATTTTGTATGTTTTTGGAATTAATTATCATCATTTTGTGGGAATTTTTATGTGTTTTTATCATTATTTTTGTGTGTTTTTATCATTTTGTGTGTTTTTGATGTATTTTGTGTGTTTTTGTAGTGTTTAATTGATGTATTGTGCATGTTTAGAGTTTGGTCAAGTTTAGTAGTCTGTTTGGATTGCAACATACACAACATGAGAGGTTTTTCTCACACTATATTGTTCTAATGTGTAAGAAAATTCAGCCCATTTGGTTTTGGAACATGTAAGTGGTGACAGGAAAGCATGATAGAATTCAATGAGTTGTTGAAGGTCAAAGTGAGTATAGGCATAAATCTACCAGTCATACATAACATTTCAAAAATATAAATTCAAAAATCTTATTCTAAGAATATTAAGAATCTTATTCTAAAAATATAATTTGAAAAATATTACTTATGCTACATTGTATTTCTCAATATTGAATGCCACTTTATAGAGAATGTTGTACTAACCATACAATATTGTCTCATAAACATGCTTTGGTGACCTATAACACTTTATAGATACTAACGACACAAATAAAAATTGATAAACTCTTAACATACTTATTTCCTATGAATCAAATTTCTTACACCCTATTAGAAATTTTTGTTCTTAACAAACTAAAAAAAAGGTATTGTACATATTTTATCTTCATCTCACAATCATCTCTATTTTCTACAATTAAAACTCTACTCTACTGCTCTTCATGTTAATAAAGTATTGAAAAATTCTCACATATCTCTATTTTTCAATCAAAATATGTGTCGCGCGAAACGCGGGCATGCAACTAGTTGATTAAAACATTGGTGTTATGAATGAGAGTATATGAGTTAAAACCCCATCAATAAGAAGTTTTTTAAAAAAATTCACATTTAATCTAATGAGTGATGAGTCAATTAATGTATTTATTAAATATATCATATTTTTTATCAGACACAATGAAAATATTATATTTTTCAATAAAGTAAAGGTCATAATTAAATATATTATATTGAATTCACCTCATTTCCAAAACAAAAAATGTGAAGTACCCTAGTTGATAAGAATCTTTAGATTTTTAGTAAAGGTCATGGGTTTTATTCTTATCAAAAACATTATTTTCTTCATTTATTCAAGGTTAATCGGTTCATGCAAATCGGCCGACTCAACCGGTTCAACTGAAAACCAAAAACCGTCGGTTTCAAAGTTCATCGGTTTTACATGTGCTAACTGGACCGGATGCATGCCTGATCACCGGTTGATCCAGTCCGATCCGGTTTTCAAAACACTGCTCCTATCTCAAGGTTCTAATGTCAAAGATCTTATTTTATTTTGTGTCTTTTTTTAATTACTCCTAAATGGGTTTCCATTTGGGGTTTCTAAAACGTGAGATAGACGAATGACAATTACTTCAAAAAATCAACGATTTAGAGCATCCACAATGGGATGATTTTAGAGTACTTGAGATGATACTTTCTTGATAAGTTAAGTGTTAGATGTTAACAATGGGTATAATAGAGTGTATTTCAAGTACTTGAAATGTTACTTTTTTGATAAGTATAGCGTTACATGCACACAATGGATGAAAAATGACACTTGAAAATTTAGTTGTGAAGAGTTGGAGTATATATATAGTTGATGAAAAGGAAGAGAGAGGTGATAAAAAGGAAGAGAGTGAAGATTAAAAGGAAGAGAAGGGTGATGGAATGAAAGAGAGAGATAATAAAAAGGAAGAGAGAGATGATGAAAATGAAGAAAGAGAAAATAGAGAAAATGAGTATGGAGTGTTGGAATGTATGGAGTGTTGATGAATAGTATTTATTGTGGGACCCACTCACTCAATTAAATTGTGTCACATAAGAGAGAGGAGAAGAGAGAGAACGATTTTGGAGTGCTGGATATTTATGTTACTACTGTGGATGCTCTTATTCAACGTCCCCCAACTGCCACTCTGTCAGTGAAGCTAAAGTGTTTTAAAATACCGGTTGAATCAGAAACCAAAGGTGTCACCAATATGATTTAATAAAATATCGGTTTGGTCAAATTTCAGTTTAATCGACCGGTTTTCGATATAAATATCGCTTGTCTGGTTTGAAAAAATTCAAAATTAAGAACTTTTTGATAAAAAAATATGAAAAAAAATAAGTAAAAAAAAATTTAAAAGAGTAAAAGTTGAACCTAATTGAGATTTAAATGGTTATGTTATACTTAGACTTTTATAATTTATATAGTTATGTTGTACTTTCTTATAAGAATGTTTTTTTTTTAGTACAAATACAAATACAATATACGACATATCACCAGATCAAGCCTATGAAAGTATAAGTGTCGACAGGCCCCACGCAGGAGGCACAAATCAAGCCCACGTAGGGACAGACTAAACCCACACACCTCCTTGTAAATATTCGGAGGAGGTGAGATTAGAATTCATGACCTCAGTCAGGGACATGCAAAGTCATTACCACGCAACCAATGACTCATTTGCTTCTTATAAGAATGTTTGTTAATTGAAAATTAAATTTGATAATATTATGTTTAATTTGAGATTAAGAGGGTTATTATTGTTGTTATTACTTTATTTGAATGAATTTTAAGTGATAGTATTTTTTTAATTTTTCTAAAAGTTTATAGGTTTTTTATAATTTATTATCAAAAAATTTAATTAATCAAATCAAACTGATGGGCAGGTCAAGCCGATTGAACCGGTTAAACCGGTTATCGGTCGCCTACCAAAATCCGGTTTTTAAAACGTCGATGCCTTGGACTATTCACTTCTTTCTTTTTTTCTAGGCGGACTATTCAGTCTTTCATTCATTCATTACCAGTTACCATTGACCATTGTGCACCGACACCCTTCTATCTGTCTCTCTCCTGAGCCAGTCAACGTACCATGGGCTATTGGGCCCATCATATGGACCAAAGCCCATCCGAAGAGCCGGCCTTCCACAAAATATGAAGAATTAAATTATTCTAGCTGGCCTGCTTTCCATTTAATGAATGCCTGAATGGTAGGGTCTGCCAATGACAAACTTAATTAGAAGTGGATCCGAATTCGGGCCTTGGAGACCTTGGGTTAGACCTGGATGAGAGTTTGCTGATGGGCTAAGTCCATTTAACATGGGTACAAAATGAATGAAGAAACCCATGATCATCTTGATTGAATGAGGTCCACAAGAACAAGGCCCAAGTTCCAGTGTATAAGAATGGAAGGATCCAAGGCTCTATCAGTCTATCCAAACTGCCCCAATATGGTTCCAAGACTTGATTTTGCTGGGTTTTAAGCTGTATGCATCTATAAAAGTAAAAACATGATTTCTTAGTACCCTTCCTTCTATGCAAAACCTGCTCTAATACTAATTATTTTGTCCATTTCTTGATTACTCTTTCTGACATCAACATATCTCTTACATCTAGAAAAAAAGATGGTAGTAAACAAACAGGAGTCAAATATAAACAAGCAAACTACGATAGAATACTTGATCCCATAATGCTGAAACGTACAAACTGAATCATCTACCACTAACAGCTTCAATTTCCATGTTATTCATGCTAAAATACGCAGTTGTGCTGCTGCTGCTGCTGCAAGTATTGCCAGGATCACCAGGATCACTAGCAATGGTTGGTTTAGTGAGGAAGACTTTACTTTCTTCTGGGTACAAATCAGAAAACCAAGGATGATGTTCATGATCCCCTTCTGCTCTCAGTCCTTCTAGTTTGTATGCAACTTCTTTCATACTTGGCCTTTCCTCTCCTTTCACTTTCACACATCTTCTAGCTAACATAGCTACTTCCTTGACCTGCTCAAAATTGCTCGCCTTCACCACTCGATGATCAAGAACTTCGACCAATAGATCTTCTTTTATTGCAGAAACAAAATACATTGCCAAGTTTCTCATGTCTTCCGGATTTCGAAAAGAAAATGCCTTCTTTCCTGTGAGTAGCTCGACAAGGACAACCCCAAAGCTATAAACATCACTCTTTTCAGTCAATTGGTTCGTATGCAAATACTCAGGATCCATATATCCAAGAGTGCCCTGCACAAGTGTGACTAATTCTGTCTGGTCAAAAGGGACTAGCCTTGAAGCTCCAAAGTCGGCGACTTTTGCGGTGTGGTCATCGTCTAAGAGAATGTTTGCAGACTTGATGTCACGGTGGATGATTGGGACTGAAGCAGCAGAATGCAAATAAGAAAGAGCTCCTGCGGTCTCAATCGCTATTCTGAAACGAGTCTCCCATGGAATCAATGAATTGTCTTCTACATTGTGGATATGGTGGAAGAGTGTACCATTTGTGACAAACTCATAAACAAGTAGAGGAACTTGTGTCTCTAAACAACATCCCAATAGTTTAACCACGTTTCGATGGTTAATTTGGGAGACAACAATCACTTCATTAATAAATTGTTCCACCTGCCTTTGATCTCCAATCCGAGACGATTTTTTGATGGCAACTGGACCCTGATCTGGCAATATACCTTTGTAAACTATTCCTTGGCCTCCTCTGCCTAGTATTCTACTCTCATGGAAGTTATCCGTCGCCTTCTTGAGCTCTTCTTCTGTAAATATTTGAGCTGTCAGTTCGCGTCTTGAAAGTTCTCTTTTTAACAAGCCCCCGCCGTTTTCTTCAAAGAATTTCTCTCTTAGTTTGTCGAGCTTTCTTTGTCTGACTCCGATATACAACCAAGAAACTAACAGAAGTAAAACTAAGAGGCCAATACTGATTCCTGCAGAGAGTGCATAGCGCCACCATTAGTACTAAACGACCTCGACAATAATTTGTTTTGAGTACCACGACATATACTCTTTTTTGGAAATTGTTTGAAATCTATATATACTCACCCAGTACGACGACGATGACTGGAAACTTCTTGGAGTTGCGAATGACTCTACAGCTGGTACCATTGTTCCATCCATCACCAGTGTATCCTCGTGGACATGAACAGTTATATCCACCAGGATAGTTTTGACAAGTAGAATTGCAATGGTGTGACCCTGTCTCGCACTCATTTATATCTGCATTTCAATTCAATTTCTTATAAGCAAATATGTAAGGTTTGAACCAAAGTAATTTGAGTTTTTTTCCCTTACCTGTGCAGCCAGCTTGGAGGTAAGGATTTCCAATGAAACCTTCATTGCAGTTGCACAAATATCCAGGACCATTTTTTGAGTCAGAGCAATCGCTATTTTCCTTGCAAGCGTAACTTGTTTGATTTCTTTTTGCTTCATCACAAGTTTGATTCCCGATCGACCAGTCAAGAAAAATAGGAAAAGAAGTTGTGTTTAGATGGTTGAGATGGGAAGAGGAGAAATTGTAAAAACCATCCTCCACTACAAATCCATAGCTGACATTATTGAATCCCGAAACAAAGAGACGTTGATCACGAGAATAGCTATAAAGACTAATATTGTTATTCCTCACATTTTGTGGGATGGTGGTCTGGCAACATCCCATGCCAGAGCAAGAACCATTCACTACATCAGTAATGTTGTTGCACAATGCCAAGCAACCAGTTTCGTATCGTTGGCCACTAGTACCAATAATGACACCAACTGCGTCGCAACCGATGACAGTGAACTTGTTTTTGGTATTTGAAACGGGAAATTTTGCGAGATTGAGATAGGTTGGGTAGTATGAGGTTGTAAATCCAGATGAGTTGTAATACCGATAAGATATATCTTGGATGATGCGCAGGTGACCCTGCAGAGAGATGTTGAGTACAGGGATAGCACTATTTGTTAGGAAGGCTTTTGGAGGGTCGAAAGTGGTGTTGCAAGTGATGAGAAACCGATAATGGAAATAGCAATTACGGGTCAAGCCAAAGGGGTATGGTATGTTGATGTCCCCGCACTTGCTTTGGCAGCCGCGCATGGCTTCATCTGCTACTGCTACAGATGCTGCGGCCAATAATATTGCTAACACAAACATGCAAAGTTTCATCGTCATTGCAATTGCATTACTAATACTATATTTTGCTTCATTTACACAATATTTTATAGCCAACAAGATTTTTTGTGCAAAAGAGATGCAAATAATTTGAAGTCTTGGTCAATCTGGCATCCGTCCTTTATTGTCGGAGGAGACGACTTGACTTATTGACTTATTGATTTTGCAATGATGTCATTACGCGGCGTTAGGAAAAAGATTGATTGAAATTATTTCATCAAATCTGCACTATTGAATCATGAGATATGGTATTGTCATGTATTGAAGGGTGGAGAATTGTTGGAATTAACGGGATTAATTTCAGCCCCTATCCCATTACGTTAAGTGGAATCCAACGATTTTTAGAGTGTTTGGTATATGTTACTGTATTGGGCTGATAACACTTCACTGTTCAGTTAGGAAAAAAAAAATGCATAGATATTGCACAAGAGATGAGACAACAAAGTCTTAATGCCTTATCCACACGCATGCCTCAATTTTCTTATGGGTCCACTCGCATGCAAGAAAGAAAATTTATTGCATGCCGTATGAAAAAAAAAATGTTTTTCTTTTCTTATAAATTGTGTATGAGCAAAGAGACCGTCGAGGGGTGTAAGAGATGGTAATTGTGTGGTGCCTGTGAGAGAAAATAGAGAGAACCTCAAAGCAATGAGAGTCTTTGAGAGAAAATGAGGAGAAAAAAGTACGAACCAATTTGTAAGACATATATGCAAGGTTGTCAAAATCGGGATCTTATATAAGATCGGTGGAAGGTATGCAAAATCGAATCGTAAAATCGTAAGATTTTATAAAATTTAAAAAATAAATATAAAATAATATAATTACTTATTTCTAAATAAATAATTAACATTATATAATATACTATAGTTTATAGATAATAAAAAATTAGAATGTGATTATTATTTATTTATAAACATGTTAATATTTCACAAAATTGTAATTTTTTAAGACCTCCAGAGAACTATGAAAAGCAAGCACAATAATTGTGCAAGATTATATCATGTTAGTAGATTAGAACCGATTTTTCAATAAAAACTAGGATTAGAAACATGAGTACATTATTAGTATACCACAACCCATAAGCCCATGACTTCATAAGTCTATTAAGGTTAAGATGATAAAATAGGTAAGATCGTAAAATCGGTAAGATCGGGTAAAATCGTAAGGTAAGATTGGTAGATCGTATCAATTTTGGGATTTTACATCAATTCGAATTGTTTTGGTTACCTAAGATCATAAGATCGTACGATCAAAATCGGGATTTTGACAACCATGCATATATATGCATAAACTGATGTTATACAATTCATTGTTTTGGGATAGTTCTTTTTAGGGTTTTAGAGAGAGCCAAACACAAGGAGAAAAGGAGAGTTTGATGAGATCAATCTTAAGTGTACAAGGGTGATTCTTATGGGTTTCTCAAGTGGAGTTAATCAAAACTTGGGTGGAACAAACTTGGAGGTTGTCCAAGAGGATCGGTTTGATACATCTAATGGAGTACTCGCACAACCCCATGGACATAAACTTGATATAACTGAACCACGAAAATCCCGGTGTCTTCTTTGCCCTCTACTTGATTTACTTTCTTTCTTGTTGTTTTTGCTTATGGTAGTTGAATCTTTGGATTTGATTGGATATTACCGTTTGTTGTTTATTTGAGGTGGTTCTATTTTGTGTGTCCCGCTATGATATACCCGAACATTGTCAATCTTGCTTCCTCAAAGAAAATAATAATATAACCACATGACGTTATTTAAAAAAAAAAAATGGACATTGGTAGCAGTAAAACCGATAGTCTTGCTGGACAAGCCTATGCTTAATGGACAAACTAGCTCGTATGGTGTGTGGCTCCAAAATTGTGTGTAGTGGTAATGGTACATGGTAGTAAAGTGCATGAAAGTGGCACGAAGGTTCCTTCAATTCTCTCTAACCATTTCACCTCTCTCCCTGCCATCTACAAAACCCCCCTGGGAACCCTCTCCTCTTATCCTCCATCAAAACATTACTCCCTTTCTTATCTGAGAAAAACACTAACCGCAAGTGACTTCGACTCTACACATGATCTGACCCAATACCAAATTTCTGATCAAACCTAACATCTCGCTGTCTCACTCATTCATTCATTACCACCGACAGACACCCTTCTCTCACTCATGGGCCAGTCAACATAACATGGGGTATTGGACCCACCATATGGACCAAAGCCCATCCGAAGAGCCGGCCTTCCACTAAATATGAGGGATTAAATTATTTTAGTTTTAGCTTGCCTGCTTGTCATTGAATGAATGGAGGGGTCTGCCAATGACACACTTGATTTTTGATTGAAGTGGATACGAATTCGGGCCCAGGAGACCTTGGGTTAGACCTGGATAAGAGTAAGCCCATTTGACATGGGTACAAAATGAATGAAGAAACCAACCCATGATCATATTGATTGAATTGAGGTCCACAACCACAAGAACAATGCCCAAGATCCAGTGTATAACTTCAGAATGGAATGGAAGGATCGAAGTTAACACCTGTGAAGCATTGGTTTCATCGGATCCTGGTCCCCTGGAAGACAATAATAGCTGGTTTGTCTCCACAATGTGCATATGACACTTGAGCATTGACAAATGACAGTGACTGAAAAATTATCAAATTCAGCAGAGAGTGAAGGGTGGGGGACATGCCATGCCTCTTTCTTTCCTTGGAATGATCTAAATTCTGTTCGCATGGCATCGGACTGGCTACGTAAATACAAAATGATTTCTCCAATGAATTCTTCTTAATTAATGCCCATAAACAATTATATATTCATATTGAGGTTCCTAGCTAATAACTATATCACCATATGCTTGGGTTCTCCTGATTAACGGTACTCGGAATATGTATTGATGTATATATATATGTCAGTTATTAATAAGATCAATTAGATTGATAATGACGTCCATGTAATTCAGTACAAATATATACAAACAAATTGCTAACTTCAGCATACCATTCTGATCATCACTCTTGTCATACCCAGTCATGCATATATAATTATATATACATATGCATTTGCTTCTTCAATTTCTCATATATTCATAAACCCTAACTTTATTCAAAGTGCTCACCATCTTTGTTCATAAATTAAAGCGTTACACAATTCCACAAAGTTTCATTCGATCAAGTTAAGTAACTTATTAGAGATGAAGAAGAAAACAACAGAGAGCAGCAGAACCTGCAGGAGACGTAAAATCCGACCAGTTAGAGGGAGAATCAAGCGCAGAATCTTTCAAGGTTTCCTTCAAGGCCTTAAATCTGCAGCAGTAAAGCTAAGTTGTCTCCTTTGCAGCAACCATGGAGATGCTTAGATGGTATTATTCATCTTGGCATGTATGACTCAAGAAAACCATCCACCTACATTGCAATAACAACTTTGATATTTGTAACTGTTAGTATGTGTCCCTGTTTTTATCATATAACTCTATATGGAATGTACATGGTATTAATTTTCTTGTTTATATGGATAGACATATATATTTAGTCAGTGCCAATGTGCCATAGAAACATAAAAATGTCAGCCAGGCAAAGCTGAAGCTGGGCTTGAAAAGATAATTGATTCGAGTGTGTTGGGTTGGGTCGGCCCGAACTGGCCCCATGCTTGGTGTCTATTGTGAGGGCGTCTCTAAACCTTAAGAGTGTGTTTGGATTGAGAGATTTGGAGGGAGGGAAGAGAAGGGAAATAAAGTTTCCTTCCAATTCCCTTGTTTGGATAGTTTATAAAAAATTGAGGGGAGAGATTTGAGGGGATTTGGGAGGAAGATTTCATTAAATTTTTGTCAAAATTCTTTTCTCCCAAAATAAAGTCATTTGGAGGGAAGAGATTACTAATTAAGTTACTTATAAGTTTAAAACCTATTTTACCCTTGGACATAACACTTAAACATAAAAAATAAGGATAAACTAGTAAATTAAACAACTTTTCTTTCCTATTTTTTTTTATCTATCCAAACATGAGAGAGGGAAATGTATTTTCCCTTCCATTATCTTCCTTTCTCTTCCTTCCCTTTCCCTTCCCTTCCCTTCCCTTCTCCCCAAATCCCTCAATCCAAACACACTCGAAGGCATTGTGAAACAAAGTTCAATTTCTTTTTGCACTCAGAACCTAAAATATGAATACAACATCTGTTGTGGTCTGCTATGATCACTTGTGAGAGGTCAAAGCTTCAATCTTGCTTCCTCAAAAGAAATTAATAATAGAACCACATGATGTTATTAAAAAAAAGCTAGAATGGACAGTGGTAGATAGTCTTGCTGTACAAGTCCGCTTAATGGACAAATTAGCTAGTATGGTGTTTGCCTCCAAAATTGGGTGTAGTGGCAATGGTTAATTGTAGTGAAGTGCGTGAAAGTGGCACGAAGGTTCCTTCAATTCTTCTCTCTTACAATTTCACTTCTCTCCCTGCCATCTACAAAAACCCCCCTTGGAACCTTGATCTCCTATCATCCAGCAAAACATTACTCCCTTTCTTAATTTCTCTATCCATCTGTTCGAGAATTAACTCAAACAACAACTGATGGATAACAAGACCATGGAGGCCATCACAATGTCAGAATTGCTGCAGAGAAACAAGAGGACGTCCCAAGTCGTCCTCCCTCCTGTTCGAGGACGAATTAAGCGCAAGATTTTTGCACTTTTATTCAAATCAATCAAGCTTGGGAGCCTTCACGCTCTTCATTTGCTTCTCACCAACGTCAACCACATTTAGTCCTACACCCTCTGCCTCTACCTCTCTCAATGCTACTTTCAATATACATGCATGTATGTACCATGCAGATGTCTCTTGTGTGCGTGTGAATAATATTTAATGCTACCCTTCAATATATATACATATATGAAGTCAAAGAATGGTCTCATTTTCATAAACATGCCATGGAATATCAAAGTCAACCAATATGATACATACATACATATACAAAGATCTAGCTAGTTGCTAAAATATTCAAATAGGTATATCATCCAAATTCAAACTGCAAAACAGCACAGATAAACCATAAAACCAAAGGTCTAAACCCATATGCTTATTCTATCACACAGCTCGTCTCTCTATCTCATGTAAACACCAGATGAACTGACAAAATCCACAAATTAATTAGTGCCCAACTACTCAATATGACTTGTTGGGTTTGGAAGGTGAAGATGATTTGGCTTTTGCAAAATCAACAAGATCTTTAAAGAGAGCATCTTCACTTTTTGGTTGATTAGTAGGGGTAGATGAATTGAGAGAGAGATTTTGAGCCTGTCCCACTAAGCCATCATAAGAGGAACTAGATCCAGTACTTGTATGAGAAGCACCACTTGAATAACCATGTTGTTGATCAAAGAAGTGTTGTCTCTGATTATACCTTGAAGGTGGGGGTGGGAGATTGCCAGACTGAGTGTCCCAAGGAGCTGGGGGAAGTTGATCAGGGGATTGGCTAAACGGAGCTGGTTCATCATACAAGGGCCCTCCTGTGAGTATAGGAGATGATGCTGGCTTCACTGAATAAGAAGGGGAGGTGGATACTTTTGGTGAAAATGGTGGGGAGGAATTGGAGCTTGAATGAGCAGTGAATGCTGTTGGGTTTATCATATCATGAGATTCTTCAGATTTGTACACCTCACCACTGAGATAATCAACCATACCAGCATCTGTTGTGACTGGCTTCCTCGATGGGGGAGGTGGAGGAATAAGTGCACTTACTTGCCCTGGCTCACTCCTGACACTGGCTGGTTTCCTCACCAGTCCTTGTGAACTCTCTCTAGTTGACCTGCAAAGAAGATGCTGTTATCAATTAGGATGCATATAATTTCATGATTTAAATTCAGGCCCGAGGGGGAAAAAAGCTAAAAGGATCAGCGAAGCTGCATTCCATCCAAGAAATGCGTCAAAATTTCCATTCAATTTCATGCTTATACGTCCCACACATTTCCCCTCCAGAGAAGATCAGATGCATAAATTTTCATACACCAAAAGATCATTTGCTACATGCACTTCATTGTTGATTGAGAATGGAAGTTAAGTACTTGCATATATTGAGAACAGGTCATGTCTTTAGTCCAACAAGCTATCCAAATTGAAGTGTTCAGGAAGAGTAAGCCATGTACACAATGCAGGAATCTTGTAACTACCCCACAGGCAAGAAACAGAATAAAGAAGATTCAAAAGACCCAATGACATCATGCAAAAGATCTAAGAGACATTAAGGTTAACTTTTGTAATGGCTCAGTTTAACAGGAACTAAAAGGTAAAAGCAATAGAGAAATGGCAAGAAACAAAATAATAATAAAAAACACACAACTAATGGAAAACCTCCAACACATTTACCTGTGAGCAAGTTGGGCAAACTCATCCTCTGATTCATCATCCTCATGATGAACATTAACTAAAGGTGAAACTAGAGTCACTGGCCCTCCTGTGAGAGTAGTGGTTCCTTTTGCAATATCATCATGACGGCCAAGAACACGCTGCAATGTATCATTTAGTGCCAGTCCCTGACATAGAAGCTCCTCATCACTGAATGGCAAGCAATTATAGTGTTAGCATCATGAGTTCCAAATGAAGGAAAACAACAGAAGATAGCATTTGATTCTCACATTGTACTATTCACAAGAAGCATGACGCGCGTTTGGTAAGAACGGCACTGGTCAACAAGGTCAACTATGACTTCTTCCAAAACTCCCTACAAGTAAATCCAAGACAATAAGAACATATGACAATGAATCACTGAACAAAATTATTTTATTATAGAAATGCTAGTCAACTAAGAAGTATTGTTATCTAAGATCTTCATAATCTCTGGTTAATATATGATGTCTAGATGTCTATGTAAGGGAAGCTCGCATCAATCAGTCATCTTCTATTGCATTGCACAAGGTCCACAAAATTTAGTCAAATGCTCTGATGATACTGGGCATTCAATGGGTCCCAAACTCTTCAGTGGATGAGGAATTGTTAGCCTAGAGGGGCAAGAGGCAGTGACAAGCATCAAAGGAGCATTATCAGCTGATCCCAATATGATAAGGATGATCCGGATTGAGAGGGTCAATAGAGTCTTCAACAACAAGGAATCCTACTTGATATTTTCTAAGGTAGCTGGTTTGACTGCCGTAAGTATTGATGTTCCTCTTCTTCAGGGAATGTATTTGATCAAATAAATCCTTCCTCCATGTAGTCTCTTCAGGTTGCACCACATTGGTGCCTTGATAAAAATTTTCCAATGCAAAAAGAATCTGCATAATTTCAGCAAACTCCGCAGGTTTCATAAAGACAGTTCAAATTGTTTTGTTCGAGTGAACAGTTTCATTTGAATGGTAGATACAGACTGGATGAAGATGATGCCTTCCGTTATATAGTATCTAAGAGGTTTTTTTTCCTTAATTTGAAACAACATATTTTATGTGCTTTTTTTTCCCAAACCAACAAAACGGAAGTATTACATTAAGAAGGACACCAAGGGGTTGCCACCCATCCACAAACAATCAACAAGAGACTAGATCTATCACATCTTAAAAAACTGAAAAAGTGAACAACTCTTGTGCACAAGCCTCCTGCAATGGCGGGGTCTGGGACATGCATGATGCACCTTACCCCACATAATAAGTGAAGAGGCTGTTTCCTTTCAAAAAAAATATATGGAGAGGTTGTTTCCAGGAATTGAACCTGTGACCTCAAGGTTGCACCCCTGCAGCTCTACTACTGTGGCACATGTTCGCCCGTAAGATCTATCACATCTAGCAGATTATTTTCATATTGGTAAATGGTAACAGCTTATCCTCCACCCAATTCTGCGACTCCATTGCAATTATTCTCTCTCAATGAATTAATCATTGAGTACACTTTATTTTTAGAGAACACTACAGAGGAAGCTCGTATTAAATACAAGTAAGAAATTACTCTTATGTAATCCTTAATGAAAGTACCTCAGGATTCTTAGGATCCAGAGCACCAAGCATATCCATTAGCACATCTGCTAGTCCCCTAGCATTTTGCATCTCTGACAAGCTGAAAAGGAGAAAAAGGAAAAAATAAAAGAAATAAAGGCATAAGTTTTAGCTTTACTCATCAATCTAGCATGCCTAGATTTAGATGGTAATCTCCTTCAAGAAAAGGCATCCATTAATCAAAATGAAACAAGCCTCAACTCAGAGTTTCATCGAGTACCATGCAAAATACATCCTTTAAACTACAACTATCTGATCATCACCATTTCAGGGACAACCACCATTTCCATGCAGGCACCAACAAATAAACAGGTGGTTCCCATTATTGCAATTTGCTAATCCCATCATGATGGCGGATTTTTTTTTCTTTTGATTGCAAAAGATTTTTTTATTCAGGGCCACCGAGGAGATGAAACCCAAAGAGAAAGATAACAAGAATTACAAAGCCTGACAAAAGAGAATAGCCCACCAAGCTAATTGTGTCTAGAAAGTTGTTACAGATTCTAGGAAGCAGAAACTTGCTAGTAGAGAGGAGATTATCTATAAATAGGTCTGCATCAGTTTCCTTTACCAACTAAATTAGCCACAATGTGATCATTAGTAAACTCTGAAGGACCTCCCAATGTGTTGTGCCTCTACAAACAAAACTCCATAAGATGAATTCTGAAGCTAAATCATTTCTGACTGCCCAACTGATGCCAATTAGATTCCAGATGGTAGACTTTTCACTACTTACTTAGCTGAACCAAGCTGTCCTAATCACTCGTATAATGTGGCTGAAGTCAAATGTCTTCCAGATAGAATCAACTTGGGTTTTATGAAACAAATATGGAACTTAAGCTTGCTACTTAATTTCCTTTCTTACGTGGTATAACTATATATGACCGCATTGAAGAAATCACTAAGTCTAAACATGATAAGAAGCAAAAAAAATTTTGAATGATGACATCCTCACCCCCCCCCCCCCCCTTTCTATCCAATTAACTTCACCTGGCAAATGCCACAAACTCAGATTAGGACATAAAAATTGTACCAGATGCATCTTATAGATCTTGTCAAGAATAACAATTCCAAGACCAAGCTAGGTGTTTTCCAACAAAAATATATGCAAGTTTCTTAAAAACGGAAAGAAGTGCATAGTTCGCAATATACTTTTTATTTTTTTGCCAGAGACCTAAGAAAGAAAAACAAAAACAAAAAGGAACTAAGGCAGCAAGCTAGGGTTCAAGACCTACCTGAGACTAGAAGCATCGGCAGACTGCAAAGAAGCCTGAATAGCAGCTTCTTCATACGCAGAAGTAGGGTCAACCATCGGTTGGTTTTGAGGTGGAGTGAACAATGGCACACTGTTCTCTGCTCTTGGGGGGAATTCAACTCCAGCAGACTGTCAATTATCAAATATAAGCCACTTAAATGAAATAAGTTGATCTGTAAAAATAAGGTTAACCAGACCTCAAGGTAGCAATCTAGAAAGTAAACAACAACTCCCGTGCACAAGACTCCCGCAGTGGACGGAGGTCGGGAACAGGCAGATGTATGCAAACTTTATCCACACATAATAAGTGGAGAGGTTGTTTCTGGAAATTGAACCTGTGACCTCTAGGTTGCACCATTGCAACTCTACCACTAGGCCACATGTTCGCCTATGGCAGCAATCTAGAAAAGGATAAAAATTATTGCAATCACCAACAGACAATATAGTTGCTACCATATCTTCTCAAGGTAAAAGCTCAAAGACGCAAGCAGGAAATAGGAGAGACAAGGGTTCAATATAACTTTTATGTACATCTAGTTTTTAGCAATGCACATGGTATTTTGGCATTCTGGCAGATGAGTGGTTCCTGCGAGTTCTCTATATTTTACAAATATGTTAGAACTTTGTCGTGTATTGAAATAAATATTGCAGCACTTCTCGGTGGATAGAACAACATGTTTCGTTGAATACTATGTTCCATTCATCTCTATTTCCCTCCCATGTTTTGAAGGAACTTCAAGAGTGGGGAAAGGTATGACCCTCTCATATATATTTTAGATAATATTGATTAACCAAATTAAATGATATAATTTTACTTTCATATTAAATAAATATAATCAAAAGAGAATTACAAAAGTTTAAATTGAAGTAATATTTAACGCCAAATTAGTGGAATACCTTATTGCATACCATCATGCTCCATTTTTCTTCCTAAAACATTTATCATTTATGTACTAGTTCCATTCGGTGCAAAATCCCACTAGCAAAATATTAAGATACCATACATTCTATTGATTATGGGTATAGAACTATAGATGTAACAATTTTGAATCAGAATATTATAATCGTTAAATTACTAAATGGCAAGCCTCTACCATTCAGCTTGCAATTGTTGCTGCTATTCAGACCATGCACTAAGGCTGTGGTATATATATATACACCTTAGGCTGTGGACAGTCTGGGTAGATGTTACAAAATGTGTGTATATATATAACATGTATAATTAACAATGGACAAAAGCAACTAAAAAAACTCAGTTACCCTAATCTCATTATATGCCGCATGGTACTGGGGATACCTTCCCCTCGGTCCCCCAAAAGCTTCTTGCCATGTATCAATCAAAATAAGTATCCTTTCCCTCACGTTTAACTCTGGCTGCAAGATAACATAAGAAAGTACAATGCATACAAAGCTAGCATCAATGGTACAAAAAAGAATGAAGATCCTTGACATAGATACATAAAGAAATTCTTTTCCAAAAATAGAGGTACAGAAAGATATCAGGCACCTTCTTCTTCACTATTTTAACCATGTCATGAAGGATATCACGCTCAATGATCTGCTGGAATACATTCTCACCACAATTTTTGCTGAGAGTTTCTAATGCCTAGAGCAAAAAATTCAAGTACATAACATGAGATAACTAGTAGCTTCTTTGCTATTATGCCTACAACATGTCTACATAAAGAAAGCATGAAACACAGGCTCGTTCATACAGTATCAGCAATAGCACATATGGGCATCAGCCATAAGGCAAACTATCAGATACAGAATACAGTATACCTCATGACGACAAAATATTAGCAATATGTAATTTGTAGAAGTTATAACCTTATCTCAGACTAATACAGAATCCAACCCTATAAACTCTAGGAGAATAGAGAAGTACTAACATAAAGAGCAAGAAGTTGTATTTTGGGGTTTTTGTTTCCCAGGCGCTTCTTAAGTATCTTCAAAGCATCCTTCGTTTGCCTGCAAAAGGCAACCCAGTTTAACAGTACAAACCAAAATAGCCAAGCTTCGAGATTTAAAATTAGAAGTTAATAGAAAATAAAATAATGGTGAGATCATGAAGGAATAAAAAAACAAAAAATAAGCATAAAATCGTCTAAGAATACAGCTTTGCTAGAGGGTACCAAAAAGATTGCCACCACATTCCGTAAAAGTTCCAATTGTGCAGTTAATATATTTACTTGAGGAGAAGAAAAGATGCAGACCCAATTCCGAGATTGTTAAAGATATTAGCAAGTGGAGTTGGTCATCCCAGTTTTACATGCATAAATGCAACGAGTAGAAAAAAAAACCATTGTTCACTTTTCCTTTACAAAGCATCTCTTATAGATAAATGCCAGGTGCTTCTTTCTAAATGAAAACATATTATTAGCTTTCATCACTCATTTAATTGACCTTGCACCCAAGTGTCTTCCCTGTTTTGCAACAGATGACTCTGGGAATTGCAATAAAAAAAACATACGGTCAACCCTAAATCATGCTTTTGTTGGTAGTTGGCACCAAAGTAGCAGTCCGGGTCCCTGGGTGCAGAAGAGTTGGCCAAGGTAAATGCTTCCAGCTGGGAGACCTTAATTAGAGTCGCCCTAAAAAGAAAAACCCATGATTTTACAGATGCTATAGGCGAGGGCTTGCTTCAACTGTCTAGAGTTTGCTTATGCAAAACACAGGATTTCCCTCATTTCAACAAACAAAAAAAGGGGAAAAAAAAGTAGCATTATTTATGATTCAAGCATATTCATAGATTTCCAGAGTTTACAAGGCAAATTGTTCAAGATAGGCCAGCCTATTAAGCTTCTTAAGTTTACCACTGTCTCCTAAGGAAGGAAAAAAGTTTGACTTGGAGAAAATCTCTCTCGAGTCTCTTCCATATTTGACATAACTTTAATCCCACAAAAATTGATATTAGCTCCACGAATTCATAAGAGAAATCATTTGAAATCCGATACATGGATTCCTGCACCATTCATTCTGATATAATGCCATGCCCCATTGATCACATAGAATCAAGTCTCTACTTATCACTTCTATTCTATCCATGAGTTTTTCGCCACCCCCTTCTCCTTTTATTGCCTCCTACTTCAATTTTTCCCTGAAAACTCGTCCATACGTGGCTACTTCAGAAAAGCCTCTCCTTTGTCCCAGCAACTTCACATATTTGTCCTGGTGGGGGAATAAGAAGCTTAGCTGATCCTGGATCCTAACTTGAATAATTTTAAAGAGTAATCATTATTCACTAATTTTGAATCCAAGTGCTCAATATTCCGCCCATCTGAATTATAGGCCCATAAGATTGTGCCGCTGTTCTGCACATTCTAACCTCCGAACTCAAACCTGTCCAACCCAAAGTCATTACTCGAGGAAGACTCATAGGTCTCTAAAAGGGAAAAATGATGCCAGCCATGTTGCATAACCAAAGCGGCCAAATTTATAGATAAGGCCATAAATTCACATGAACATCTACTGAGCTGAAAAACATTGATCAAACAAAAAAGAAGCAATGAAATGATACCCGGGATCCATGTTGATGACATCGCATAATTCGATGTTTATAGCCCAGTCTGGACCAATCAGCATATCACTCGTTGCCCTCTCGGCGACTGCAGCTGCATTATGTGCCATGTCCCTCAAGACACTCGTTTCAAATCACAAACCCTGGTCCTCCTTAAAGCAGAATCAATGACACAAGTGTCAGCCTGCAACAAAAAATTTTGAAGTGATGGATGATATGACGAGATAAAAAAAAGCATGAGATAATATTACATTTAGCAGAGAATCATTCAAGACTCAATTTTTCAGGGGCCCATTACTATTGAAATTGAAAATAATAACCTCACGAAACTTTGAATATGACAAATAAAAGTCTATCTTACCAAAATGGTATTAGAATAAAATGTTCAAAGAAAGAAACGATACCGATAAAATTGAAGCTACAAATGCCAAGGAAACATTGATCGGAAACCGAAACACACCGATTGTATTACCAAATAATAAAACCCCGCAAGACTAAACCCCCAAAAAAAACTCTAAACCCTACAAAACCAACATTGATCAAAAGCGAAGGAGAAAACAAAAGAATCGAGAATCGGAAGCAACCCATTCGCATTGAAAGGATCAATTGAGAAGGGGACATGATAGAATTAAAAAGAGAAATCTAGGATTCTGTAAATTGATGATTTAGAAGATCTGGAGAGAGTTTACCTGTACGAATTGACGATGATGGTGAGGAAGAGGTAGAGGTGTTGAATTTTGTTGTGGAGAGTTTGAGAGGGGTTTTGTTGGTGGTATTTTTCTACGCGTCAGCCAACCAATTTTCATCCTTTTATAACTTGGACTTTCCCTTGATTCGTAGAATGTGATGGAGCGAGCATTCTATGATTTCTATCAATTATTTTCTCGCACACTTTTTAAAAAATTTACATCTTCAATTAAAACATAAATATTACTCTCTTTTTTCCTTCTTTTAGACAGATGATTAGAGAGAGAAAATTAATTAATTCTATTTAATTATTGGGTAAAATTTAGGAGTCCTTACTAAACAAGTCATTATGATTTTAAATTGAATATTAATCTCATATAATTGGTTTCATGATGCTAAGGAACTTGAACTTTCATTTTATTTTTATTTTTTATATTTTGATTAAAGATTTTTAATTATTCCAAGTTTCCAGACGTTTGACTCATGATGGATGAGGTTGAAACATGGAAGGCCATATGGCCCATATGGAGCCTAAAAACGCGTTTTTGTTATGGGTGCCGTTATTTACACACAACTCTTCCACACATTATTTTTAAAAAGATTTAATTTTATTAAATTATCCTTATATGAAATTACCTCATCACTCATATTTTTTCCAATATAATTAATACAAATTCAATTTTCTAAACAACTAGACGCAATGCCATTTCGTTTGATGACCAAACACACTCCCCTGCAACAACTTTGGTTCCATCTAATCTTCTCTTATGTATATATGTGTGTATCTATATGTGAAGCCTTTATATCAGTGCACAGTGAAAAACTGTGGTAGAAAGAATTGCTTTGTAGCCAGGAAAAGAAATTAATTTGTGATATAAAATATTATTTGATCTAACTCGAATTACTATATTGCAGGTGAGATATCACAGTAAAGAAGAGAAGCAAGAAGATGAAGAAAAAAAAGTTAAGAGAGAATTGAGAGATAAGATTCATAAGTTTCATACAGTATATGTCAAAAACTGTGGTCACCCCCTGTTGACCATGATTAAGAATAACCATTAGATGAGCTGATAGACAAACACATCCAAGAATCCTTCAGGTCAAACAGAGGAGATGAACACCATTGAAGCCAGACGAAACCATTGAGCCGCAATAAGATATCTTATCAATTTGTGGAGGAGAATAACAAAGAATCGTCCTCGTACTCTGCAATTGAATTCAACAATAATAAGAAATTGATTGAATTGTAATTAATGAATTAGATATTCATGTTCTAAACTAAACAAACAAAAGATTGGCTCGGTTTGAACTAAATTGAACACAAGCACTGGTTGATGCCCTGAACGGTGGTGTTAATTGACAGAGGATGATGCTAATAAGATCATACAGATATGTTAATATATCTGAAAGGGTAATTTAGACAACTCAATGTGTGTACTAAAAAAAGATTGAGGGTGTATTAAGTAAGCGTGTGTATTGAGTCTAATTACGTGTGCGAATATCGGCTCCCTTTTGCTATTCCTAGTGGTTTTTTCTCAGCGCCGACCAAAGTGCGAGTCCACGTCAAAGGTGCGAATGACTTGAAGGTTTTGACATTTGGACTTTTTTAATTTAATTTTATTTGTTTGGCAAATCTCTGTTAAAAATAAAATACAATCCGTCAATCCCATTTTTAATAAAAATCGAAAGAATGGAAAGTTGAAAATTAGGCCATCGGCGGATGGGCCTCTTCCCTCATCTTTTTTTCTTTTTTTTTTTTGGGTTTCTAGCAAAATGTGCCTGTGCCTGTGCCACTGCCTTGCCATTTGTCTTGTTTATGATTTTTTTTTTTTAATGTGAGCAAAGCCTAATTACTTAATTAGGGGTGTATGATACTCTATGTTACAATTTGGACAATTCGGTCTTTGAAAAAAAAGCTGTTGATATCCCAATATCATTATATCAGCATACAAGACATGATATAAATCAAACGAAAGGGAAATAAGAAAAAGAAAATGGTCATGAAATATTATTCAACACCAGTAACAAAAACAACATATACATTATATCCTACTACTAGGACTACTAGTCTACTATATATGTATAAGGTCCGAATATGGAATTACAAAAACATTTATATATGCATATATAAATATAAATGGTCTCTCAAGCTTTGTCTAATCTGCCATCTTGCCTTGTTTGGTGCAGATAAGAGCCCAGCAACCACCATCTTTATGCCTGCATGAAATTAAGCAAATATATGTCACCCATTATATTTCATGTTGCATCTGTTTTACTTTCAAATACAAACACACACATCTCCATTATGCATTCAAGATGTTCTCTGTTTTCTAAAACACCATAATTGCCCAAATTTGAAGACAATCATATTCATAGTTTCATACAACATAAAACATGGTCTCTTTAAACAACATGTCTCCATTATTTTCTATGCAATTCCATAAAACCATTTTTAAGAGAGCTTTCAAGAAAATATGAGCAGAAACAAGTAGTGAACAAAATTCAAAACACACCTGCTGCTACTGCTTCTGCTGCTACTTCTGCTACTGCTGCTACCACTGCTTTTAGAGCTCCCACTATTACTACTCAATCCAACACTTTCATTCTCCCCGGCTGACACCACATACCTCTTCTTCCACCACTCCTTCTCTCCACCTCCCTCCGCCACCCCCGGCTTCGGCAAAACCTTCGAATCCGTTGAATTCAAATTCTCCTTCTTCTTCTTCGTCGTCTTAACAGACCCCCAACTAGAAACTGGAAAACCCATATTTAGCAAAAACCCTCTGTTCTCAATAATTCCATTTCTGTTCATCATCTGCAATTTCTTCTCATTATTCTTCTTCCTCCTCAATACCTCCTGTTCTCTTCTCCGAGTACTAATTTCATGATCAATATTGACCCTCTGTTCTTCCATAAAATTGTCTTGTCTCAATGGATGCTCAACAAGATCTTTCAGAGAAAGCTCATAACTTGACTCTGGCATCCGACCCACCATCTCCATTAACTCCATTTGGCCCCTCAGAATCGCTTGAGTCTTCGCCTCTGGAGACAAGTCTCGATACTGATTAGGACGAAGCAGGGGGCGGTTTGGACTTGTCCTCCACAAGGGAGGTGTAGAATCTCCAGAGTCATCTGTTTCAGCCCCATAATCTGATTCCCTGTTTAGAACAACATGACTGCCGTAACTGTCATATCTTGATCTTGGGTTTTTGGCAGAATCAAACATGGCGTGTTTTTGTGGGAGAATTGAAGGGAAGGAGAGGCAGGTGTGATTTGTGGGTTGTATTGAATTGAATTGAAGATTGTGTGGTTCATTATCTTCTTCACCGATTATGATGATGATAGTGATGATGTTGGTATGATAATTTTAATTAGTTTTTTTTTTCTTTGGGATCAAGTTATAATTGATAAAACAAACAAAAAGTCAAGTTGTTCTAGATGGAGTGGTACAAGTAGGACCTTCTCCTTCTCTGCCTCAATTTTACGTATTTTTTCTTTTCGTCTTTTCATGAGACAGCCATGAGCCATGGGCTTTGTCTATCACACTTTATTCCTTTTCTTTATGTGGAAATGGGAAATTAGAATATATATATATATATATATATTTATATATATATATAGAAATTCTGCTATGTGGACCAAAAGTGTGGATCAAGTTTGTGGACTTGTTTTTCAACCATAGATGTGGTAGGCCCCATAATAAATGTGTGGCCCCCACTTATGTTGTGATTGATTACAACCATTGGATTTTGGTCCACAAACTTGGTCCACACTTTTTGGTCCACATAGGAGAATTCCTGATATATAGAAATTCTTCTACGTGGACCAAAAGTGTGGACCAAGTTTGTGGACTTGTTTTTCAACCATAGATGTGGTAGGCCCCATAATAAATGTGTGGCCCCCACTTATGTTTGATTGATTACAACCATTGGATTTCGGTCCACAAACTTCGTCCACACTTTTTAATCCACATAGGAGAATTCCTCTATATATATATATATATATATATATTGTTATTTTGCACTTTTGTTGGGTGTATCGAACAAAGTATCTTAGTGCAACTTATTGGCCATTCTCATTAAGGAACCGAATTTAATTAGTTGTTGTGGGTTCTTAAATAAAAACAAATCAATATCTGAAAAGGATTCCTCAAAGGTTTTGTGGCATCCAATTGGCAATTATTATGTTTTCCTACGTAATTAAGTTGGCCAAAAATGAAATATTAAGGTATAGAGTATCAAAGAGCACTTGCAACCAAATCCTAAAATGAGTAAGTAGCTAAAATAGAGATGAAAAGCGGCAGGGTTTGACAAAAAAAAAAAAAATGCATTCAGTACAATCTCAGGTAAAATTCAGATTATCCAAAGGGAGTACCAAGTTCTAAAAAATTAAAATTTTATATTTTTATGTGTTTTTTAAAATAGTTGACCAAACAAGTTTAATGGATCGTTTTTTATTTATCCGAAAATACAAGAAAACACAAGCATACCAAATAGATCTAATAACTTAAATCAATTTATTTCTCCAAACAAATAATGTATATTTGAGTCTTACTAGTTGTATTAAGGATTTTATCTTATAACCAATTCGACACCGCACGTTGTTAAGTTAGAAATACGTGAACAAACCAATACTCAATGGACAATCATGGTGTCTTTGTTATCACTCCTAATTTGCGCTCTTTTGCTGGTTTTAGGGCAACCTTTTTTTATCTAATTGACTAATTATCTTAGGCTGCGTGCCTTTATTCCTTATTTTAAACGACATAATAACTATACAATCATTATTCTTGTCCATTTTGTAATTCTCTCATTTTTTTATTTATTAATATTTGATATTTCTCATATTTCTAAACCTTACCTGTAGAAAGAACATCAACAAAGCATATTGATCCAGCAATTGTGGATTGGTCGAAGAGGGATGGAAAATGGTTTAATGCAATAAAACAGGACTACCATATTGATCCAGAAATAGAACATTACTCTTGCATGGTTGATCTTTTTGCTCGTTATGGTTGGCCTTGAGGATGCAATAAATCTCATATAACATATGCCTTGTGAGGCAGATGCAAGCATGTGGTCTTCAGTGTTGAGAGGTTCTGTAGCTCACGGACGCAACACTCTGGGGATTATTATAATTGAGCTTGATCCTGAGAATTCAGGTGCAAATGTGCAGCTATCCAATGTTCCTGTATAAATAATCTGGCTTAAAGAACTACAAGTATATGTTCTTGCCCTTGAAGGGGATTAATGCCCGGACAAAGTGTGGCAGACGTCTTTTGTTGTTGCGAAAAATTGACTAACTAGATATGCCTCATGTGACTATAGATTTTTTGGTGTCGGATAGAGTGGTTTCAGAAATGTATAAACCTCTTTTGATGCCATTTCTGGTCAAGTATTTCGTTCATGTGAGAAGTGCATATATATGGCAAAGATTGTTTTGTGGTGAGGATGGATTGGATCTCTCTTACTAGAACCGACTTTTTTCGCTGTCGTGGATGGATTGGTCTTTATAATGCCAGCATGGAGGCTATAATGCCAGTCTAGTTACAGCAGAGTCCTTAATTAAACAAATTAAAATGCATTTCTATGTGTTCAACAATGCTTTATGAAATCACACCACCCCTTAGTATCTAGTTTTGCTTTTGCACACAATTTCGTCGTCATCCACATCAAAGGCTGGATTGCAGAGACATCTGAAGAGTCTTCCAATCCCCTGCAAAACAAAGAAATAGGGAACAATTGTGACGTCCTGATTAATTTACCAATATCATCATCTGAAAATAGAGCAAGACGATCTCTCGTCACCAGATCATAGAAATTCCACACAGAAAACTTTCATTAGAGTGCATGAGAGGTTTTTTAATATGCCTGAGTGAGAAAAGGTGTTCGATACGAAAGCATTCTCGGCGACTCCTCTTCAGTACTAGGGTCAGAACTGCTTCCATCATCATCTTCTATGTCTATAGCAGCTTTTCCTTTTGATGTTCCTCCACTTCTAGCTTGCTTTTCGTCCTGAGGCATCATCATCATCACAAATTATATATTCACCGTCAGGACATAAAAACAGCAAAAGTTTGTAATAATCATGAACTTGACATCAAACCATGAAAATTTTCCCTAAAATTTTTAGAGCCGAAGCACGAGCTTTAAGTTCCTCTTTCTTAGCATCATTTTCCCTCAACACCTGCAAAAGTTCAAATTTTGAAACAACCAATCAATCTTAGTTAAGATCAAAACAAAAATAAAAGCATCAATGAAGAGTAATAGTTGATATTAAGCCATGAAAACAGAAACAGTTACTCACCAAGAAAACAGAAAATACAATTCTATCTGTAACAGCAAATTATGAATGAGAAACTGAGACTTACCATGTGGCATACATGTACAAGAGTTACTTCAATGTCCACTACATTCAATCTCCATAACGAGCTCATTAATGCGTCTTTGTTTAAGCGCAAATGTGATTCAACATCATTTCCAGTACCATTGCCATCCATTTTGAATTGCTGGCGTGTGCTTTCCTGAAGCTGCAATAACTGGAAAGCACCTGGATATACATATATTTTCTCCACATACTAAGGTACCATAAGTTATTCATCCTCAAGTAAAAAGTTAAGTGTGTAGAACAAGAAAAAGTAAAGAAAAAATAAAGTGAAGATTGACTGACACTAACACACCTTTTGCTGCAGAAATCTGTGATTTCCAGAAATGGCCCTTATTTCTAACCCACTCGGCTACAAATGGTACACCCAAATACAGGGCTTTCTTTCCAAGCTCTTGTGCTGCTTGTCTTGAGTATATGTAGCCGATTGTGTGCAATATATCAGCTCCAAAAGCTGCATTTTTAATATAAAATATAGAAGCAAATTGTGCAATTATCAAGTACACAAAGAAAAGGAAATAGCAATCAGTAAAGAAAAAACAGTTACTACTAATAAGTTCATCACTCACAAGAAACCAAATATAGAATTCCAAGTCATATATTATCCGTGACGTCAAGTTGTTAAAAGATGTGAACAGATACCCTCACAATATTTTTTTTTCCCATCAAAAGTTTTACAATCTCAAGTTTTAAAATATGTGCCCCATACTGTCACATTTTTTGGTACACAAGCTTTAGAGCAGGAAGTCGATTAAAAAAAAAGCTATAAATAGTTGGGGGGTAGGAAACTTAATCAACCTGCATCAGAAAGCTGTCTGGCTTCAGATTCAGCACGTCGTAGAAATCCCTCTTTGTCACCTTTGACGTACTGATTAAGAAAATCTTTGAGCAGCCTTGCCAGCTTTTCTTCTCTTTCTTCTTGGACAGCCTTCATTAAACAATCAACAGTTTCATAGAGTAAACAATATTAAATAAAGTAGCTAAAACACTAAAATCTCTATGGTTCTTTTATAAGGGTGATGGTTGAGCAATGATAAACCATCAACACTAAATTATTTTTGTCATAAACAAAATATGGCTTTGAGTTAGACATTGAGACCTAATCATCAAATACGAAACAGGAAAGGCTTGGAATGCTGTGACTCAAGGATATATGATATATCTGAACAACTTATAATGTATCAAGCAGTAATGTGTACTTTGTTTCAAAACGAATCAGAAGTCCAGGGAATGTTTCCTTTCTTAAGTTTCAATGGATAACTGTAAGTAATATATGCAGGCATCACACACATTCGATGAAGAAAGAATGTTATTGAAGTTCATGTATTTAAGAAATTCTCCAGTGATGTTGCGATGGAAGAACTACCAAATGAGCTACAAGTTGCTAAATGAAGTGAAATGCTGCAATGCAAAGTGTCTAACCCAAAAAATTAAACAAAAGAATAATCACCATAGCAGGTCGATTTTTGTCTGAGACCATTGTCAAGTGTCCAAAATTGATTGCCAGATCCAGAAAGCAAAATGTTGCAAAGGAAGTAAGGAACACATTTTTTAACACAATTACCTTCAGTTTATCATGTAGCTTCTCAGGATTGTCACTTTCACTTGCTACTTCAGAGGATGCCATTAATGCAACAGATAAATGTCCAATGTAATCCTCAAATAATTCACTTCCAAATAGGAGGGCGAAAACAGCCATGGGGTCCAGCATGGTTTCCCTGAAAGATGGAAAATTCTTACTACTGTCAAATCAAAGAGCAAAATACAGAGAAGCCAGACAGGAAAAACCACAATCCAGCTTGCAGAATTGGGAGGTATTTCACAACTATAAGAAATCTTGTTAACCCGAGGAAAACAAAATTATGGCTAGAAACTGTACTATGATGCTTCAAACGCTCATGTCTCTTCAACTCAATAAATGTAGCAAAGTAAATTTTAGACAAGCATAAGAAAATGCAAAAACTCTTACCTAGCTATGCAATGTTTCCCATTTCGATCATACGCATCTCTTTGCACAGGATCACTCAAAACTTGATATGCTTCACCTAAGACCTGCAGAAAATTAAAGGTTAGCTATTTCCCAAGGTTGGGGAATGAAATCAAATAGAATATGTTTCCATTGCATTTTGCATCACTCAAAATTTATACAGAACATGTCACAGATGAGCACGTGCTCCCTCACATGATATCACGAAGTTTCTAACCTTTTGACCACAAATGAAGATTGCAGAAGATCTAAAAGAATATCATATTCTTTCCTAATTAACAGCAAATCATTGAGCTACTGCTTGAAAATAATCATCGTGAAAGCCTTATTCCCAATCAATTTGTTGAAAAATCCGTGGAAATCCACTGTATTATCGTTTGGTCTATTCTAGAGCTACACTAGCCGTCCAGGTCTTTTTGTGTCCCCGTCTTCTCCTTTTGGTATCTTAAACTTGAATTTCTTCAACTTATACAACCCAAACAATCTTTACAGTTTTTCTCATATTCTGTTTTTAGAAACAAAAAAATCGTAAAGACAATTAGGTACAGATTGGAGCACTGAATTTTTAAGCAAACCAAATAACAAACGTATACCGTGCATAGATTATAGGGTGGAAAAGGAACGAAATGTAAAATCGGCTTTAGTTGCTGCAAGCTTACCTGAAACCTTTCAGCTGCAAGAGGGTCATCTGGATTTTTATCTGGATGAACTTGCCTTGCCTGTGGAAATAAAAGCATCGCCTCCATTTAAAAAAACAAGGATCGAGGATAAATCATCACAATCAAAAACCCAATTCAAACCTTAAGATAATACGCCTTTCGAATCTCCTCGTCAGAAGCCGATGGACTAACACCAACTACATCATAATATTCTGTCTCCTTCACCATACTTGGATTTGCAAGACTTGAGCTTCTCCAAGAAGAGTCTCAAGTCTTCAAATGTGAACAGATGATTAAAAAAAGAAGGAAGAAAAAAGTGTGTTTGTGTGTGCGAGAGAGAGAAAGAGTGAGTGAAGTGCCCACATTCGAGCTCAGCCCCACGAGGATCTGCCTGCCTTTCCAGTTCTTCCCACCCAATAAACAAATACCTGAAACAGCTTTTTCGCGGGAGCAAAACAGTATTTTAACCGTCACCATGGTGGCGCTCTCATCATGTGTTTCCGAACCTCAAATGCCTTTTCCACTCATCAGAGCAGTCCGAGGCTTGGGTTGGGCCTTCTGTGGGCTGGAATTTGGCCCATATGTAGGCTCATGATCAATTGAGCACGTTCTTTGACATAATTACCAATTTAGCCCTGCATTTGTTGTGGAGGAGGTATTTTATTCGTCATTGTTGGTAATGGCCTTTTTTTTTTTTTTTTTTTTTAAATGAAGCAGAAGCATCATTGTTGGTAATGGTGATCCAATATTAGAAATTTAGAAGACTCTGCCTCAATATCTTTTATATCCAAACTTCCAAAGAACCTCATTAAGTGGGTATGCCTGCATATTTACCCCTAATTGGTAGAAACTTCAAAAGAAACGGACAAATATGGAGATATTAGATTGCATATATAGTTTTATTTCGTAAATATGTGTTATTGTCCTACTCGTAATCAATTTTTTACCACCTCTATCAATGACTAGCAATGTTACACCAAAAAAAAGTGCTGTCCCCTCCTAACCGTATCTGCTCCTTCCATGATCTATAGGTTGGTGGGCCTATGGACGAGATTTGTTGGGAAGACGGTCTTATGGGCCTATGATGACCTTGGGTTTGTTCTTATTTGCTTAATGTTTACAATCATATAAGTCAGGCCCATTACAAGAATAAAGCAAAATAATTAACCCTAGAATACTTTTAAGTTAATTTTAACAAAAACCAAAAGGACTAGACTTCTATCTATCTCCAGGATCTTTTTTTTTTTTGCCTTCCTTTATTGGTAAACCCAAATTCCTTTGAGGCAACAGTTGGTCCAACCTCTATCCTCATAGTTAGAGAGACTGGGTCATCATTTTCTGTCACATTTGAATTTATAGAATAAATGAGTCACTTTCTTTCATTTTTTCAATTCTTATACAATATTACTAATTAATCACCATGAGACTCTTGCTCATGAATTTAAATATTATATCAATGCTAAAAAATGGACTTCATAATTATGGAAGAACTATAATAATTAAGAATAATATCCAAACAGAAAATATATACTGGCATATGATATCTAAAGGTATTATTTATTTTAGAGCTTTCTAATTTATATGAATATTTTGTGTTATTAGAAAATAAAATATGAGATAATAGATAGCTAGCTGTTCTTAAAAAATTAATTAATGGAGTCACCGATCGAGTGAGGTGGGATGATTAGGGCATGCATGTTTGATTGCATCCATATATAGCATAAAAAAAACCACATGTATACCTAATTATTTTATTAAATTCTTTAGGAGAAGTACTAAATTTTCAGAGAATTTGTGACGCTTTTAGGTTCTGCTTAATAGACATTGGAGTTTGGGGTATTCAGGAGAGGAGGGTTCGGAGCATTCAAATCATGTTCATCATGAGATTGTCTTCATATATATATTGCTAAGTAAAATTAAAACAACGGTTGTAACAAACACAAATTTTCTCCAGGAAACCAACTTTCATTGTGTGCTATGCCTATCCATGCATTATTGACAAGTGCTTGCAAATGATCTTTGTGCAATCAAATGAAATCCCGTGAAAATTAACCTAATAACTACTAGCTTGCATGCATGCATCTATATATATATATATATATATATGATCTCCCCATTGCAAAACTCCAAATTAAGAACCCAAATGACCCTCACCAGATACATACATATTACATATCAACTATATATATAGATGACAGTTAGCGGTAATGACCATGTATATATAGTATGTATATATATATTCTAAAAATATCTCTTAACTTCAATGATGCATTTCCATGACAATACCACGAGAAAAAAAAAAGTTGTTAATTAGAGCTTCAAATTAATAATGACAACAAAAATTGGACTCTTCAGATGGTCCATTAGTTATTGTTAGAGAGCAATGAACACGATTGTATAAATAAGCACATACATATACAGCTACCTGCAGATAGATCAGTTTCCGAGTATTAAGGTATAACTGTCATACATAATATATATGACATAAATGAAAGTTACTTCTCCATATATATATAGCCTCCTATATATATAAGTATCTTAGCTAATAACTAAGATGAAAAAGAAAAACCAAAAATGAAGCTACAAACTATATATATGTCATCTATTATAACATATTAAATTAAGTGATCATGAAGATATACCCACACCAAGAAAATCTATGAATGGAACATCTTCATGTTTGGTAGACTCCTCTCCTTGCTGCTCTTGCTGATTACTCACTCTCATCATATTGGCTAATGTCGACGAATTATTGATCAATCTTTTCTTCATCATGATCATGCCATCACTACTTCCATGTTCTTCATGACCAAGCTTAATATTGTCATTGAAGAACCCAAATGGACCAGCTGGAACATTAATCCTCCTGCAATTTGAAATCCCAAATATTGCACTACTACTTGGCGTCCGATAGGCGCTGCCATAACCCGAAGAGTTCATATAATTAACATAAAACCTATCTGCAAGTCTTGACACTGAAGATGAATTATTGTCCAATGTTGTTGCAAATGACCATGAAGCGCCTGGAGAATTGGACGGTGATGATGACACTGTGAAGATCCTATCTTTAGTATAATTGAATAAATCTTGACACCTTAATTTGTTTGCTTGAGTAGGAGTGGCACCATAATTATTGGAGTCCATATTAGTAGTAATTCCATGATCCTGATCATGATTTCGCTTTCCACATAATTTGGATTGCTCTCTTTGCTTCCTAGCCATAATAACATGCCAATGATTCTTCACGGCATTGTCGGTTCTACCAGGGAATAATCTGGCTATTAATGCCCATTTATTTCCATGGATTCGATGTGCCGCCAGTAGTCTCTCTTCTTCTTCTTCACTAAATGGTTTCCTGTTAATTCTTGGGTCCAATTGATTAAACCATCTCAATCTGCAACTCTTCCCTACAAAAATTTCAAAAATAAATATAATATTCCTAACTCAATCGGTCTTGTTAGTACGTACATGAGCGTTTAATTAATAATTAACATCAAAACACCCTCAAATTGATCAAGAAAATATGCATGAAACTATCTAAAAGTTACAATTACCAAGTTCTCCATAAACAATCAATAATAATTTTAAGGAAATCAAAATTGACACAAAAGATATATTTACGGGGATGATTAACTAGACATATATATACACACGATACCTGATCTTCCATGGAGCTTATCCGCGATTGAATTCCAATTTTGTGCCCCATATTGTTCAACAAGTTGTCTGAGTTTGTCGTC
The DNA here is from genome assembly GCF_013401445.1 of Tripterygium wilfordii. Lineage (NCBI taxonomy): Eukaryota > Viridiplantae > Streptophyta > Magnoliopsida > Celastrales > Celastraceae > Tripterygium > Tripterygium wilfordii. Next base: position 85,294 of record NC_052254.1, on the reverse strand, counting down.
CTCCGCGGGTCTCCAGTGTCCTCGAGGACAGGATGATGATGAAGACTTGGATTGATCATCAACATAAGCTTGGCAAGATTCATCCATGGCAGTACTTGGCGGCGCAATTGTTTAACATGAAGCTGTGTGCAGCAAAAAAGTGTAGAAGAAGATATATAAGAGACTCTTAGAGCCAGAAGAAGAAATGAGCACACAAGAAAGTGGTTGGTTTAGGGTTGTGGATGGCAAGTCACTTTTTTTGCTTTTACACGACAAATACATATTCTAGCCTCTCTACTAATTAATACTTTTTGTAAATTAATGTATAACTACATACATTAAAAAAGAAATACTCGAACAAATAATATTTACTTAATGTGGTTAGGGATAGCCGAGTAATTTGGCTGGAAAACATAAATACATGATGGTCGTTGCAAAATAAGGACATGTATGTATTTGACAGTTGATCTTTTTTACATGATAGTTGGATATATATTTATATGAAACAGGAAGTGAAGGGGTGTGCTATATATTATCAATTGAATTTTGAGAATGCCGTGTAAGGACAGCATCAAGAAAGGTATGGGTAAACCGTCTGCCTATTTTTCTTTGCATACTTTGCATATGCAGATGGCAAGTCAAATTAATACAAACGTTGAAAGATTATTGTTATGAGTCACAAATGATTTCTATGAAAATTTATTATATTATACTATATTAATGTTTCTTAACGGATTAAGATTTTACACCCCACGAAATGGAAATACTCGGAAATCCTATCTAACTCTACATGCTTGATTAAAATACTCCAATCCATTAACATAATCAACTGGTCATATTACTTATATATATATATATATATATATATTTATATGGCCAATCGATCGAGCTAGTCAATTAATTATATATATTATAAATAAAATTAATTTTTAATATATATACATGTTTTTGTGATATAATTTTTCAATAATATATATATATACACAGCAAAGAAATTAGAAAGTATTTCTCAAAAAAGAGAGTATAATTGGAGCCCTAAACAGAATCCATAAAGGCTAAGATGTCAAAATCATCAGATTTTTTATGCTTTAAATTAAATTGACAATGTTAATAATAACTTGAAGTTCATTCCATATTAATGAAGAGTAGTTAAGAAAATGATTGCTAGTGCTTGAACACCATACAACTTAAACTGCCCATCTAACATGGTCATGCATCATTTAACTAATTAATCTTGTTACCGCAACCTAATTAAGATAAACGGTCAGTCTAGATTTTAATATTCTTAAGGAATAATTGACCATATAAAGTAAACATTAGTTTAATGATCCCTATTGATTTGAAAACGACCACAACAGATTAATACATAAATATCATTCACTTTTATTGTATGATCATGTGTCCAACCGTAAATATGTGCATGTTTTTTGAACCAAAACCCTGATGACCTAATTGATGGATTAGTAGCTAGTCAATATTATTGGTGGCATTAATTAGAAGTAATTAATCTTTCATTAGAGGTCCTTATGTTGCACCTTAAGTGGAAATGTGGAATGTGGTGCAACTCTCTTATGTGTGTGTGTGTGTATATATATATATATATATATATATATATATATACTTGCTGTATGCTTTGAAGTGCACATACAAACTTCCCTCTCCACATCGATAAATATATATTATCTCTTCAAGAATAGACCGTAAGAGTAGCTTCTTCTTTCTTTTCTTTTTTTTTTTCTTTTCCCATGTGTGTATGCATGAAGTACAAATGGTGAAGGATTTGAAATAGCTTTCAAAGAGTGTCTAGATGTGCAAATCTAGAAGAATTTCAATTACTTGCACATCCAAACATGCACCTATTTTTCTTCAAAACGTCCTTATAATGAAAACCCATTACATACCTTAATCTTGCTCTCACCTTCTCAAGTAACCCAATTAAGCAACCCTTTCTTTTTCTTGTCACCTTTTTCATTTTTTTAACTTCTTGAAAAGAAAACCCTAATTATTGAAATCTTCAACAAACTTATTAATTTGACTCCTCCATGTTTTTAATTTGGCACACCTCTACGCGCGTACTAGTAAAGTTTTTGTCATGTTATAGTTTGATAATGATGCATGCCTTCGTTTATTCCCTCTTAATATTATCAACAATTTCACAACCAATACAACAATGAAGCTTTCATCACATAGCCAAAAATAGAGCATATTGATATATCATTACTATTATTGTTATTATTTATTTTAAGAAGAGTAAAATCAAACCTTACTCTCATATATATCAAATTTAAGGGATAAGAAAACAGATCGACCATGCACAAGAGCTTCTCAGAGCTACTATTCGGTCATGACACGCCATACTGCCATTGCCTGGATGGGAAAAGTAAAAAGAAGTTGCACATAAGTAGAAATAATATTAAATGCCAGCTGCAGGTTATATATAATATAGTTATTATATAATTAATACCATGACGTGTGATCCAACACAAATGGTGATGGTGGTGGTGAAGTGAAGTAACCCATAAGATCTGTTGTTTGTACTACTTTGCTTGTGTGTAATGTTTACTGAAAGTAACCCTAATTCATTTATCATACATACATATATATATATATATATATATAGAAATATAATACTGCGTTTTCAATGCGGTGGAGTGGATCAACTATCAAGTACAGTTAGTTTGGTTAATTTTTCAACGATTTTAATGTTAATTAAATTACCATCTTAATTATATATTATTTTATTCATAAATACAAGGACGTCAACAAGAATTATTAGTGGTGTGAGATAGTGACAGTTTAGCTACCTTAATATATATATATGGTTCTCCTCTCAAATGGGTCATCATCAAATCTGGATGGCTTATTTGTCTAATATCACTATCTCCTCCATTAGTGATAATACCTATCTATCTATCTATAACTGTTGAAGCAATAATATCATGGTCATTCCCTAATTAACGATTGAAAACATGCATAAAATTAACTCGACAGATATATATATATATATCTGTGATTTAATAGGTCACAAGCCATCATAAAATTAGGATGTTAGCATTGGACTTTCTATATCAAAAGTAGGTAAAACATTAGTTGTAGTGTTGTACTCCACCTTTCAGTTAAGCAATATATGCTAGCTACTTAATTTAAGTGTCTAAAGTGCTTATCAATCACATTAGTCTTATTTCACTAAGTTAATTTTTATAGAGTATTATTTATAAAGTATTTAAATGAATCGCAACAAAAATCTAAAATTGGAGTTTAATTCTTTATTGTTTGAGTAATTTAATTATTTGGAAGAAAATAGAATACTATATTATTTTTTAATAAGATGTTTGAATTGTCCATTTTTTACATTTGTGCATCCTAACATAACCCAATATATAATGTGTGCGCACGTATGTGTATATAGTATTCATTTCACTTTTACCCTTTTCCATTAGTTTTTGATCTTATGGTCTTAGACTCACCCATGTCTTATTTTTTTTTTTGTCTTTTCTTTTTTTTTTTTTGGCTTTCAGAAAATGCTTTACCTGATATTAAATTTTTGGGCTAATAAGATAATAAGGCCTATCATACTTGTACTTGTAGGGCACCGACCACGATCAGACGACCACACCACCGCAGCTTGGAAAATAATAATGATATTTTTCCAATCAAAGTTTGTCCGTTGTTACATGTGCCATTCATATTAGTCTTTTAAGTTATTGTTTGGAGGTGCTGTGGTAATATAAGTGATCTATGAGCGAGGCAGCAACTCGGGGGTCAATGGTGACCTCAGCTTGCTAAAGAAATCAAACCGATGATGTATGGCACTAGCACTACTTACTTTGGATTTCATTTCAATCAATAGTTGGCTTCTTTACATTAAAAATTTCAGTTTGAGGAACAAATCTACATCACCAATTCATCATATGAAAGATATCAGGAAAGCAAAAACTTGGACATTTGAGGTTAAAATTCAATGCTTCATACCTACAAAACACAATGCTACTTCAGCCTGGGCCTGAACCTCTTGCAAGACCTTCACAATCTTCTCGCGGCCTATTACCGGTTCACTCTGCTCAGTCAGCATTTTCCTCAATCTTCATCCATGCAAAAGGAAATGAGAAATAAATAAATAAACGGACCAGTAAAGACCCAATACTGGAACTCCAAGATTTGAACAGCTTCCCCGGTACCAAAACTTGTACACAACCCAATAATTTACATAGAAGGTTGAAACAAATTTGAAGCTAAAGCATAACGATAGGTTTTTATGATAAGACTGCAAATCTAGGCACAACAATTTGTGGCTACCCATGTAGGGAGCAATGCAAAACAAATCAACATTCCCTATCTTAGCCAAAACTCACTTTAACCAGTGAAAGAAGAAAAATGAAGAACAAGAAAATAAGTACGACAGTAACGACACATTAGAGTCCATATTCATCCCGTCAATCCAACCAGTAGCTGCACCCACACTTTAAAAGCAATTGATTTTATAAAAGATGGCATGGCAAGAGAACTACGTTGATTCCCAATGGGAGTACAACCTCCAATATGCAACCATCAAAATGCAAGGATCAAAATCAATTTCTATCCCTTGTCATATATTTTTTTCACCTCATAATACTCATGGTAACTGGTAAGTCACTAACGATGGTTGCATAAGAAGTACCTGTGGACAATTGCAGTGTCTCCATGTCCTGTGCAAATTAAGAGCATGGCATTAACAGGCAATGCAGCATAGAGGCAACGGACTCCAGCATCTATGTGTGACAGAATTTCCTCTAGTTCAGGTGAAATGCTCTCTTTAATGCCTTTGCCATTGCCAGATTTCCTATGACATGTAAGCAAAGATATCATCTCAGCCAGTTTTCCATATAACTTCTCTGTGTCTGCTGCTTGCCTTTTGAAATAGGAATTTAATTCTGAGAATTGAGTCCAGACAAACTGTACCCTATCATTCTTAGCCTAAAACAAGCAGTAATCAAATATTCTGCATGAAGAATGGGAAAGTAAAAATGACATATCAAGCAGTATAACCTACCTCCTTTTTACCCTTTGAAAGAGCTTCTTCATCAGAAAGCCACAGGAAATGCATGGGATGAAGCAGAAGCATATCTCTTCACAATCGAACTATCATCAATGATTGGCAATATTTTGCCACTCACTCAATACTGCTAGGAGCTTCTTTCGAATAAATGAAGGAGGGGACCCAAAATCAGGTCCTAAGATAAGAACCAAAGCATACATGAGGATCAAGATAGAATTTCTACAGTTGCAATATGATATTATTAAACACAGCACAAACGACACTTTAAAAAAATTGCTTGCCGTGTTTGATCTTTAACAATGCAAGATCCATTGCAGCCTTCGCATCTTCAATACTGTCATGTCCTGATCCTGACTGTTGTATCTCCTTGGAAAGAAATTTCTTGGCAAGGACTCTAAGAGCAGTTTTAAAAGATCCTCCGCGTGGATGTTTGTATAACAACGCAATATCAATCACCAACTCATGAGAGATCTTTAAAGCTAACAAGTCATTCTCCAATGAATGCCCAACTAGGATGGTCTCTTTGTAAACCAGCTTTCTGAAATCTTCCTGAATACAGGAAGAAATTGTAAATAAATCAGAAAAAAGATATTTAAAAACCAATTTGATCAGTGAAGCAACAATGTTGATTACCAGTGACTGATAAGCACCAACTCATGAGAAAAAGGAGAGAATGAGAAACCTGAACATCCTTTAGCCTTGTCATAACCCCGTTCAACATCTCAAATGTAATTCCACTAAACCTACGTTATCAATGGAATTTCTAATTGATCAAACATAATATCGCATTATCATGCCCACAAAACAGACACACACACAGAGAGGGAATGTTGGTAATATGACAATCCTGACAGTTCTATCCCCTGCAACTGTCCCCAAATTAGTTGGGACAAGGACATTCATGATGATGATGAATTACCCAGGAAGTAACTATATGCACCAACAAAATCACATTGCTTATAATAAGAAGATACCGCCTTATCCATCACAAATTCACAATTGAGAGAGGGAGAAAGAAAAAAATATTAGTTAAAAAATTTGAAACTCCATAAAACCTAGTAGCAATGAACCAAGCAATAAAAGTTAAGGTGCGCCTTAACTAACGCGCATCTAACAGAATTTGTAATAAATCAAGTTACAGAATTAGTAGAAGTTACAGGTTCAAATAATGGCGCTCCTAATGACAAGATAGAATTACCTTGTATTGTAATCAACGATCAGATTCAATGGTTTAACTAATTTATCTAGCAACACCTACAAAGAGATTATATCCAATAAACCAACATCAAGACACAGCAACATGATGAATTTGAGCAGAATTACAAGGAAAAACTCAGGAAATTGCTTTTGTCAAACATTAAAAGATTTTAGCCATCAAGTTTTGCAATAAGCCACAAATCCCAACAGAAACCTTACAGATTTTTCTTTTTTCTCAAAAATTTGAATATGTGGAAGCTCGAAAGTTAAATACGGTCATCTGCTTAAACTTAATATGCTGGATATTGATAGACACATCATGCTACAGAATAGAAAGCATGAAAAAACTAGTTAGAGCATACCTTCCCATCAATATCCACCAGCATTACTCGTGTGAGCTCAAAGCCCTCCCTTGTGACACACTGACAACACGAAAAAAAACCCAGATAAACAGGTTCATAAATAAGATTCATCACATAAAGCACAAAAGAACCACGTGTAAAGCAAGACAACTAGACAGCATGCAACCATTAATAATTCCCGAGTCCGACCCTCAAAATATTTTAAAAAGGGAATATTTTGAAAGAAATGTGACCAGAAATTTTTTAATTCGTCTGAGAAGAAAAATAAGGGCAAAATTTAGGACTTCCGAATGAAAAATGCTTCAGACCTGCAATTTACCCATATACATGAAAATGTTAGATGTTAAGGGGACACTACATGTGTGTTTATAATCAATTACTATCCCACAAGCCATATGAATTAGGCGTAAAATGGGGTCTGAATTCTGCTGAAAACTGCTATTAACTCAAACAACATCAGCACCACTAGTATATAAATTTAATTCTTTAGAATCCACAGCCTTAACATTTTCAGACTGGATGAAATTGATGAACCACAAGCAAGGAAACATATGAATTTTTTTCCCCGATGTAGATGTAGTCCTTACAACAGCTAATTTCAAATAAGTTCACTTTTGCAAACAACTATTTCCTCGATTCAAAGTGACAATCTATCAAGTACATCAACTTACCATCTCACAATCTAGTGCCAATATTTGGTGGGGAGGAGATCCTAAAGGTGCTGGAAGAGTAGAAAGAAAACCTGCATAGCATCAATCAAAGAGTTACATTATAAAAGAAGAATCCGACAGAAGTAAGAGTTTAGGAAAGAACCAAAAAAAAAACATCAACAAGGGACATTCGTATGACCTGGATGATTGACACAATATCCATTGTCTTCCAGTTGTTTTCCTGTAAGCGTGTAATATGTAATAGGGAAAGGCAGATCTTTCAAGAGTTCTGCAGAGGAGAAATTCTGTGTACCAAAACCAATTTCTGCAAGAGAAGATTAGAGTCTTCAACTTGACATGTAGTTAGCCAATAATTATCTTGGAGGCGCCATCTCAAATACAAAGTCTAGATGCACACGCACACAAACACACACAGATATATCTATATATAATTTACATGAACGGTAAAATTCATTGAAAAGTCCCCAAGGTGGTCCCATCCAACTACAAGTTATCTAGACGACAAGGAGTCCCCCACATGAAAATATTTAATCCACATCATTATTTTCTCTAAGCAAAAATCTTAGGGTAGCTAACCATTTATCCTTTTATCGAAGTGAACATAGATAATCTCCTCTCATAGATGTGTCTATTCCGTGGTAGAATAAACAGAGGAATTACGAAATGACCTTTCACTTCTTTTTCTTCAAAAGAGAAATTCCAAGCTCGGATTTCAAGACAGACCGACGATGCTTAGAGTCATACTCCATAGCTCATTCACCCAAATCAATGGAGAACGAGATGGGTAGAATCCATTGCCCAAGTTTTTTTATTCAACTTTTTTGGGATATTTTCAATGTTTACAATCCTTTTCCAGTTGCCTCCCAAAGAAGGCAATCCTCATCGGTGTGCCCATTTTCTGAAACTTCTTCTGTAGAGAGTCTGAAAGCTCCAAACATCTAGACTCCTCTAGCAACATATTAAATTCAAAGGGCCCTCCTTCAAGCACTTCCCATTTAAAACAATCTTCCAGTTTGAGGTTGATAACAACTTCATAGATGATTTTGAAAAATTTTATAGGCACCTCAACTCTCCAATCCATTGCCTCCCTGTAGTACTGGATGTTCCATTGAACTTCAATCTCTGCCTTTCCAAAGTTGTAATGAATTAAAATTCTCACTTCTCATACAGCTGATTCCAATACCTACTTATATTTCTGTCTTGCTCCCAAAAGGAAGGCCAAGATAGTTGATGGTTTATGATTCCACTCCACAACCAATAATGTGCTACAGGATCATGGTCAGCCACTCAGCCTATTGGAGAAAAGGAATCATATTGCTTATCTAGAGTTTGACCTTTAAACCAGAAACTGTTTTGGAGCAAAAGACCACATACACAGAGTGAGAGAAACATTGAAACCTATGACATATATTTTCCATCTCTTACACGTTTCTTCAAATAGGCATGATGGGATTTTAATTTTCTATATAAAATTCAAATTAAAAATTAGATTGTTTTCCTTAATAATATTTACTTTTAAAATGATCCAAACATGAGAAGTAAATGTCAATATATACATAATTCTTAGAGAAACAGAGCATTATAAGTAACAAATTCACTGGATTAATTTATTTTCTGGTATAGATAACAGACCTTAATGGGGCATCTTGATATGCTTTTTTGGAACTGAAACGGTTTCACTTCCTTTTCTTTTCACCTTGCACGTTAGGAGTGCATCTATTGTCTGCATTTCATCTGATACGCACCTAGCATGGTACAAAAACCCAAGAAACATAATGTTGTACAATACTAAAGAACAGCAAACAAAGTCCCCAAAAGGGCATCAAAATAGAGGAAAACATTACTAACCTACGAGCTAAAAGCGCCCTTGGATTCCCACAGCATTCTTTAAAGCCAGAAAGTATCTTAGACTGTGATAAGTACAAAGCTGCGTCCAAGCCAGGGACATAAAGCATAACAACGTTTGGTATCAGAGGCTTGTTCTGCTTACCATAGATGCCAAATTGTTCAATAAAATACCACCAAGGAGTGACCCAGAAAATCCAAAAATTAGAACGGCCCAAATGAAGATGATGACTATGATTATAATAGAAACCAGTAGAGGCCACTATCAACGTATGATTTCATGTGCCGCCATATATATGTATGCACAAACACGGTGACTGTGCCATTCAAATAAATGTATACATACAAGGGGAAAAAAAAAACTGCAGGAATAACAGGGATTATAAATTCGTGAACCTTGATAAAAACCCAAGGGGGCATGAATACTTCAGCAAGCACCCGGGTGACAAGTCCTTGAACATCCTGTTTCACATTGAAATTTCCTGTGACAAAATTGTTCCTTTTTTTGTCATCATAGACATGCAAATTTTATTAAAACATGAAACCCTACTTGCAGATTCAGAGTAGAATTAGCTTCTTGCAGATTGAAAACCACTTCTGCTTTCGCCTGCAAATGAAATACTACACATTATTTATCTAGACTCTCTCCATCACTATCAACAGATAAATTAACCATTATTGCACTAGTTGAGCAACTTCATTAATTTCTCTGCTACTAATATCAAAACATGCACAAAACAATCCAAAGAGAGAGAGAAAGAAAAAGAAAAGGTATATGATTCAGGGAAAAAGAGAGCACTTGAGGTCCGTATATATCGTAGTACTCGGCGGCGCGACTATTTTTCTCGATTTGTCAAGCTGCCGCTTCCATTTTGTGCCCGAATTCAATTCTTTTAGGCTTTTAGCCGTCCGCAAATATGCGGAGACGACAGTCCGTTAAACCAAGGCCTTATATAAGGTCCGAGTCCGACACTGACAGTCCGACACTCTAAAGGGTGGGCCTGCCCGAAATTGGGCTACCCAGACCTGACAAAATCTGGGTCAATCTGATTCGGACTATGTTTTTGTGTTTTGTATCTTGAGTCTTGACGCCTGAAGGATATTGGGCTACCTGGGCCTGTACGAAATTGACTCTGGACAAGAGCCGAAGAGCGGAATGGTTTCCTACTTTCCTTTACTAAACACACCCTTAAAAACTCGTGCTGCTGACGTTTCGAATGCCGTCGATGCAGAGGCGAGATCGAGAACATACCTTGAAATTGGGCGAAATTGGAAAACCAGTTTGTTTAAATCAAATAGACAGGTAGAGCGTTCAGAGAGAGATGTCGCAGACGATAGTGCAGCCTATAGGCCAAAAGAGGCTAACAAACGTAGCGGTGGTTCGCTTGAAAAAGCACGGCAATCGTTTCGAGATTGCCTGCTACAAGAACAAGGTCCTTTCATGGCGTTCTGGTGTGTAAGTACTCGTCCACCGCTCTCTGTCTCTATAATCAACCATCACATGACACTTTTTGATTTTGAATATTTTTTGAATTACTGCCGAATAACTATGTTATTGCCTTATTGGTTCCTGGAGCAAGATAATTCTCGTCGGATATATGCTTCGGTTCGTATATTATAGTATTAGATTGACGAAAGAAAATTAGTGATTTATAGTAGTGTTACTGAATTGTAGACTATGTGAGAGTTAATTGGATTGATGTTGCCTGTATATCGCTCAATGCTTCTGTGTCTACTGATGTTGCATGATTGCTAAAAAATTTAAGGACTTGTAGTTGTATGTAAACGTCAGGGTATAGGGGATTCCTGATTAGCTTCTTCGCAAATATGAGCATTGATTAGCCTGACTGGATCTATGGTTGCAGACATGTCACTAGTCAAAATTGAGTGTTTGAGGCTTTCAGCTTAAAACTGTGTATTAGAAGTTGATGTGATTGCTTCACTTGTTGTGGCTTGCCAAGGAACCTTATGTTCTTTCATAATGTTGGCACAGATTGTTGGCACAGATTGTTGCCCGCTAATCTATTCATGCGTGCGTCATTTTTGTTGCTTATTCGCAAGAAAAGTTTTCCACTCCTTTTGGATCCTTTCTACTTCGTCCTTTTGTTTGCTTCTTTATCTACTCAGTTATGTTTGTATTTTGATTTTTGGAGATAGAATCATAGAATTAAATTATCCCTGTTCTTATGAGAATCCCTATCCCATCTTTGGAGAAAACGTCCCTGAGACGGCAACAAAGCGCTCTACATGCAAAGCCTTGTGCTTGTAGACACCCTTCTGAAGCAGTATTTAGATGTTGATTAACATCTTTGTGTAAGTCGGGCATTTACGGCTTTTAATAAACAGTTCTCTGTGGATAATAAGTGAACGAGTATATTTGGCATAATCTAAAATATGTATTGTGAAAGCTGTTGGGACTAAGGCTTTGATGATGATGATTTGTATCAAAGGGCTTGCTTGCAATAAACATGTGGATATTTACTAAGCATTATCTTAAAACTTTGAACAGAGAGAAGGATTTGGATGAGGTGTTGCAGAGTCATACAGTGTATTCAAATGTTTCTAAAGGAATTCTTGCCAAGACAAAAGATTTAACCAAAGCTTTTGGCACAGATGATCAAACTAAAATATGTCTGGAGGTAAGCCATTTGTTACTTGGTAATTTTAGGATTTGAATGCATCAGCTGGCTTATACTGTTTATGATGGTAGATATTGGACAAGGGTGAACTTCAAGTTGCTGGGAAGGAGAGGGAGTCTCAATTCTCCAGTCAGTTTCGGGATATTGCGACTATTGTAATGCAGAAAACAATCAATTCTGAAACTCAGCGCCCTTATACTATCAATATGATTGAGCGACTGATGCATGAGATTCATTTTGCAGTTGATCCGCATAGTAGCTCTAAAAAACAGGTAACCTTATTTATATATCTTAGTGTACGCATCATTTTCTGTTTTATGATGTATGTAAGTAGTTTCCCATCTTCATGTTTAACTTGGTTGCACAAATATATGCTAATTTTCACTCTGGCATTTATCTTCATTGGGAACATTCTTTACAGAAATCAGTCGAAGTCAATCATCGTCAATAGGGTACTACTTTATTCTACTGTTTCGAATAACACAAAATTGATTGGTCGAATATTACGTTATTACCAGTAATATTTTGTACAAGGTTTTAATTACAATTTGAGAACTGACAGAAATATTTGTAGAAGACAATGTTATTCTAGCTCAGATATTGTCTTACCATGTGAAGCCATAGCAATTATATGAAAAGAGAAAATGAAAAGAAAAAGTGTGGTACATAATGGAGTGGACACCTACAAGTACTTATAGAAAGAGGTAGAACTAGAGGACCAAGGATGGTCGCTGCTGTATTTCTTTTGTTACTCTCTAATTATCTTTATCATTTAGTGGTATGAGATTTTACAGGGAAGAAGACAAACTCAAGTAAGGAGCACTTAAGTCTGGTTTTGGTTTTGAAAGACAGAAGTGGCCACTCAAAATTTATTCCCCAATGGATGATATTTAAGGTCTCTCAACATATTTTGTGAGAGTAAGGTCCGCGTACATCTGTCTGTCCCCGACTCTGCTCACTGCGGGGTCTTGTGCACGGGAGTTGTTTACCTTTTTTAATGGATGATATGTAAAGCTTCCATTTTTTTTGTGTCCAATGGCAACTGAATATAATTCAACAAAGTTTGGAATGTGCAAATGGACTTGTTCTTGTTGTTGTCATTTCTTGATTTCTCAGGTTTTCATCCCTTAACAGTTATTAATGCATTCCTTGGTACATTCAACATGGACATTTATGGGCTTTTCTACGATGCTTTTAGGGCTCGATAACCTTCTTGTCGTTTGTGAGTAAACATTCAAGTTACTTGTAGTAAACTCCTCATAAACTAAGTAAAATTTGGAACTTTTAGGTGAAAATTTTTTTCTTAAAAATGACGAGGCTTTAATAAATTCCCATTTCAGAAACTTAATTAAATCTTGAAAAAACCAAGTAAAACATCTAATAGCAAGTGTAAGTAAAGTCTCAAGGAAAGTGAGTAAAAGCAGCTTTAAAGGCATCATGGCAAAGCCTGGATATCTTATCATTTTATAAGATGCATTGCTAAAAGACAAGACATCCTGCAAGTAATATCTTCTTTAGCAAATGCAAGTTCTCTGCTCTGGCATTCTTACAGTTCGATTATTTGCAAGTCCAATCTTGGTTGCCAATAAGTCGAAAGAAAACCGGCATTCTGAATCACATCATTTAGCTCCCAATTCACTAGAATTTCCATGGCATACATGTTTATTGCATCTGTTGTGTACCTGATGAAATTTCTTTTGCAGGCCCTTGAAGTCATTCGTGAGCTTCAGAAGCACTTCCCAATAAAGCGGTCTCCAATGAGACTACGGCTCACTGTTCCTGCTCAAAATTTTTCTTCTCTTACGGAGAAACTAGGTTCATGGAGTGCTAGCATAGCTTCAAAAGATGAATCTGCAAATCAATTATCAGTTGTAAGGCTGAGTTGTTCCCTGCTTATATTTTTATTTAGTTTCATTTTTTGCTAGCATGTTTTTATGATACATTTGTGTTCCCTCCTGATTGAGTTGTAACATTAAGTTAGTTTTGCTTGTATAAACCTTTAACGGTGTTCACATACATGCTCATGCTGTGATTTGAACAAGTTATATGTGTATGTGAGAACTGTAGAAAGCTGCAAATATTATTGGGATAAAGTCCTTCTGATATAACCTACAAATTACTTTTGCTGAGCTATTTTATGGTTCTTACTCTTTTGGAGCACTACTGACCTCAAAATAGAGAAGTGTGATTTTTCCCCACTCAAATCACGACACCTATAAATACGAGCATTTGTGTAATTGTGCTGTTTTTTTATCCTATGCGCAAGGCATGGATATTTCAGAATCACAGAAATTTAAAATAAATGAAGTGCTTGCACCTTTTATCATTACATAGGTTTTTCTTTGGCAAATTGAATGTCCATCAACAAAACAAGGGGTACCACAAGTAGAAAATTACAATCATTTTGTTGGTTCTTGCATTTTTGTAACTCTCTTTCTTGCATTACGTACAAAAAAATCTCGAAGTCGTGTAGTAGTTAACACCATTAGTTTTATTATTATACATTTTGATCATATTTGTAGGAAACAAAATAAGCATATGGTAGTTCTTGGATTGAGATTTACCTGTAAATATGTGTATATACTGCTGCATTTTGTAGTTATTCTACATGGTTTTTCTACTTAGTTGCATTCTGTGTTATTCTATTCCAAGCGATCAGAATTCCACTTTTTGGTCTGTAAGGTCTCTTTTGATTCCTTTCATTTTCCCTGGTGTCCCTTTGTTTTTGCAGATATGTGAAGTGGATCCAGGTCTATTCCGGGATTGTGATGCGTTCATAAGAAGTATGCAGGGAAGATTGGAAATTCTTGCGGTGTCTGTGCACTGTGAAGGGGATACGCATGTGGATCATTATGATGATCACGAGGATTTGGCACCAGCATCCCTGCCCAAGGAATTTACAGAATCTGTAGCTGAATTGAGTGAGAGACTGCAAAAGCAGGCTCTCTCGTCAGGAAATGGGAATGCTGAAGGGCAGGTAAAGCAAAACAAATGCAGCACATGCAATGCATTTGTGGGGGACTCTAAGCTATACAGGGAGCACTTTAAAAGTGACTGGCACAAGCATAATTTAAGGCGCAAGACGAGACAGCTTCCACCCCTTGCTGCTGAAGAATGCTTGGCTGACTTGGAGATAGGCGACTCAAATGCAGATTTGCAGGATTATTCATTTTGAGGTAGGGCTGTCAATTGTCTGGTGTCATTGGTTGCTTCTGCATATGAATTTATGTAGCATTCTATATATGTATTGGGCAAAGTTTCTATATTGACAAAATAAGTCAACTATTACGAGTGGTGTATGATTTTCAGTATTACAAAAACATTGTGCCACACCAAGATTGTCAGGTGAAAAGTTATCAGCTTTCTTAATGTACACTTGTGCCTCTCAGTAGCCTTGAATCTACATCATCTCATCTCACTAATGAGTAATAGGGATGCCGTTTGTTTCATGGGCCTTTGATTCCTGCAAAGATGTTTTCTGCCTGTTGGCCCTGTAGGCATTATGTCTATTTGCGCTAGTGCTTATGGGCAAAGAGTGTCAACAGATATTTTGGGTCGGTTTGGTAGACAATAGCATATATCGTAGCATGTATTGTAGATAATAAATGGTGGTAATAAATGATAGCAAATATGGTTTCTGAAATGCTAGTAAGCGTTTGGTTGTACTTTTGTTGGTAGTATATATGGTGGTAAAATTGTTGAGTAAATTACGTGCAAGGGTATTATGTATTAAAGTTATTATTGATGCAAATAAATAATAAAATAAGTAAGAAACAATTTCTTAAATATTAATAATTATTTAAAGCATCTTAATGGACAAAATAATTACAGAATATAATGAATTATTTATAAAAGAGAATCTTAAATGAATTATTTATAATTTAAAAAAAAAAGTACAGAGTTTTGCAAAGAGGACAAGTCCTGAAGCATCTCATCAAGTGCACAGTCGAGTATTGCTGGAAGGACCCAAGTTCACAATCATCCCAAGTTCACAATCAATTCGCGTAGCTTGAGTCCATTGGAGGAGGACGACTCGAGAAATTGATTGGGATGGAGTTATCGTTGAGGATTGGAGTTTTTGGGTTATCGTAGAGGAGGATGGGAGGGGTCAATGGAGGACATGAGTGGTGAGGATGCGATAGGCGTTTTTGGGTTACCGTAAAGGAGGATGGGAGGGGGTCAATGGAGAAGATGAGTTGTTAGAATGAGAGGTGAGAGAGGCGCAGAAACAAATGAGAGAAGTGAAGAAGATGGGGGCATTATCATCAATACATTTAAAATCAAAGATATAATTGAAAAATGGTGTCCAAAGTGTTTCAAAATTGTTGAAAATGAGACCATTTCTAAATGAGTAATGTATGGTATCCAAAGTGTCTCGGTTTTTGTATCCAAAAATTGATGTTTGGTTGTATTTGACAATATATTATCAAATTACAATATGATGCACGAAACGCATCCTTTGTCCATTTTTCTTGGAATCTTGTCAAATGTGATATTTAGCAGTGGATATTGTTAGAAAATTGTGAGGTGTTAAGGCCCTAAGGGTGTGAAGTACGAGTGGATTGCATACATTTGAATATCATAATAATAGACACATCCAATATTCAAAACTTCAGGCCTACACCACATATTCTGCTCATTCCTCGGAATATCTCGAAACCGCCATTAAACGGTGAACAGAAGTTTATTTTCAGATAAACAGACAGAGAGAGAGATGGCTCTGGGGAACTGTCTTCAAGTAAGTGGTATTTATGCTGCCAAAACCAGTCTCCTGCAACGTTGCCATCCATTATCTTCCACAGATAAGCTTCACTTGCTGGCTTGTAAGGGACTTGACAAACCCAATTCGCTATCATTTTCATCTCATTCTTTTTCATCAAGAGGAAGATCTCAGAGGCCTCGCATTGTCTGCAAAGCTCGTGAAGCCATCGCTGAAGGTCTGTGTCAATTGCGCTTCTCCATCATATGGTAGCTTACTAGATTATAATGTATAGATATGCAAGTTAAGTAGCACTTTTATCACACAAACTAGAGAAAATATTCATTCGCTGATGTGGTGCTTCGAAACCAATAAGATATTCAATTTTTTATTTTTTTTTGATAAACACCAATAAGATATTCATGAAAACGTGATTCTGTTAATCATTGCCTCACCGTCGCACACAATACATATTATGATCTGAGGGTGTAGATATCGGACATAAATTTAACCAAACAGCCCACGAAACAGTTTTTCTTTTTTGCTGAGGGTAATGTCTGTCAATAATGTCTAATATTTCAAACGCTCGAAATCTCGCAGTTCAAGTGGTGACAGACTCAACCTGGGATAGCGTTGTGATTGCAAGCCCAGTTCCAGTACTTGTGGAATTTTGGGCACCATGGTGTGGACCATGCAAGATGTTAATACCGGTCATTGAAGAACTGGCAAAAGAATATGCAGGAAAGATCGTCTGCTGCAAGGTCAACACAGACCAATGTCCAAACATCGCCAGAACATATGGAATAAGGAGTATACCAACTGTTATTTTCTTCAACAAAGGAGAGAGAAAAGAAAACATTGTTGGTGCTGTCCCCAAAGCCAACTTGTCAGCCTCAATTGAGAAGTACCTAGAGAGTTGAAAAAAAAGGGTGGACAAACTGTATTTTCCTTCAATTAAATTAAATGACATCAAATTATTTTCTTGGGTATGTAAATATTTTCATGAACTGATCATGAATGTCATAATTTTTTAGCCTCCTCTCCAAACTAAAGCACAATTTCCAAAAACTAAACCAGCAAAACCACCCCAGATGCATGAAGACAGGAAAAGAAGATCATAACAGGTAAAGTAATAAGAAAGCTCCATCACAATACTATTACAAGCTTTTTCCAACCATGGTTGACTGTTCACCAAATACAGATAGGCTGGTAGACAGGCCACTAATATACAATACCCATGTAAAAAAGCATTGGACTTCCCAGATACAAACTCTCTGCCCCAAAAAATAATCAGTCGGTTCAAATCTGAAATCCCATCCCAAGACTAGTATAGCGAAGAAAAGCCAGTTTTTAATCATAAATCAGGGGAAAGAACCAGCAAGGTTAAAAAGAAGGAAAAAAAATTTTAAGCTTTAAAGCATTTAAAAATAAAAATTTAATTGACCAAACACTATGGTACCTTTAACCCTTTCTCCCCCCCTGAAATTAGTACAAGGATGGAAGCCCCAAGACTACACCAGCGTGTACTGCAATTTTCACGCGAGGCCAAGGCAATTAAGCCATAACTCATGCAGCACAAGCAGCCACATTCAAGGACTGAAACATCAGCGGATCAAAATAAGCTTTCAAGGGGACGATTTCCAATCAAAATGAAGATTATTAAACCCATTAACCGCCCCTAACCCGCTGAGAAGTTGATTCCCCAAATCCTGTTGCTGATTATCACGAGCCATTGCACTCAACCCTACCCTTCCATTCATGACGGAGTTATTACCCATTGGAGATCTTAGTCCATTGAACATAGCAGACTGGCCAAGTCCACCACCCATTGTGTTGTATCCAGCACTCCCCATACCAGAATTGCCCACTGTTCCATGGCCCACCAAGTTATTGCCACCATTCAGACCTGCGCTGTTACTTGTTGGTATGATCCCATTGACATTTGTTACATCATTCCCCAATGTAGTACCAACAATACCACCACTTGTGCCATTAAGTTGGCTGGACATCATCATTTCATGAATAATTTTCTGGACAGAGCTATGAGAATCACCCTGGTCAGCATCACCAGAAAGTGCCGGCTGTTGCAAGGGAATATTTGTAGGCGAATTTGTGGAACCAAAATGATTGGGGGCAGGTAAAGCACCGTGAGATGCCTGTGGAAGATTGTTGGATGAGGAGGGTGTTGGTGATTGGAAAGGGGAAGGATTGGGTTGCACCTGTGGAATTGTGCTAGAGGAACCAGGAGATGGAATCTGAACAGAATTTCCTCCATAGGGACTACAGGCATTATTCATAGAATTTTGCTGTCTGGAATTCATTGAATTCTGGTGGATAAGGCCAGCAACAGTGTTGGTGGAGGTAGATGTCAATGCCGTGTTGAGGGGGCTATTTACACCAGCAATGCCATTACTAGCTGTGTGTTGCATCGCATTTGCTTGGACAGATCTCTGGTCACTGTTGGCGTTCTGGGACATTGTCCGCTGTTGTTGTAAGTGTTCCTCAGACTGTTGAGCTTGATTAAGAAAGCCAGATGAAGCACCTGTCTTCCGAGGGAACTTGGCCAAACTCTCTGAGAAGAAACAAAAGTTTTTAGATGCATCGAACCTAAGAGAAACAAATGTAAAAGTAAAATTTGTACTTCTAAATGCATAGCAATAATAACCCATTTTGATATATTTCTGATACTGAATTACGATGTGAAATATACCTTACCGTTTGATGTAATAGCAACAAAAATCCATCGAAATGCTCGTCATGTTACTCAAAGGAAACTAACAAAAAAATAAGGGGAAAAAGATAGGATGATGCATGCAAAGTGAATATGGTTTCAAAGGAAATAGTTCGAATGAAACGCACAGGATCTCCAATCTGTTAGTTTCCTCAATTAAAAGCTCTTCAAACAGATAAATCACCTCAACCTAATTGTCCTTGATTACCAAACAAAGTCCTGGATCAGTGAATTTCTCATAAAGAAATGAGAAAAACAGCTGGATGTGTACTTTTAGAAAATAAGAACTCTGGTTAGAATTGGCAACTACATATTTTAAGGAATTGCCAGATTTAGAAGATTCAGCCCAAAGTTGAAACAATGAAAAGAACACAGAAAATTTTCTGTCCACCCCCTCTCAACGTAACTTGGTGACAATGAAAATAAACTATTTTTTTAAACTTTTAGTCTTCTTCTTTTTAATGCATTTTTACAGTTCTTTATTTCTTCAGCTTGTTACCAATTCAAGCAGTCTCAAAATGACCAATATGTTTATGAGTTTATCCTACTTTTTTCCCAGTCACTACCCTCGATTCAAACCTAAATGCCCTAAGCATCTTGAGCCCCAAACACTAATTAAAATACCAAGGAAGTCAAGTTTTTTTAGAGACGTTTCTTTAATTTAACATTACAATTTATAACCCATAACATTACAATTTATAACCCATAGCCTAACAGAATGACTACCAACAGTTATCGGCAAAATAATCTCAAAGCACATGACATTTCTGGTTGAGCTTACCCATGGGTCCAGTTCCTGTGTCTCGACTGTAATCAATCAAATCTTTCATACTGTTGACCACTTCCGATATCTGCATCCACAATAAATTGTTAGAGAACAATGCACAATTCAATAGGATATCACAAACTAACTCCAGTGACAGAAATCCACCAAAAAAGAGAATACCAAAACATAGCAGTCTTCTATCCCACATAGAATATGGATATTCTCCAACTCAGAAATGATAAAAAAAATATAAAATAAAAAAAAGGGGGCCTTCACTGTAGAAGGGAAACAAAAAACTGTTTTGAGCATAACCAAATTCATTATCTTCAGAACCTATTTCCACAATTGAAATTACAAATCTCATTCTGCAATAAATTTAAGGCTCCTCGTATAATTGCAAGAAACCAACGGTCCAGAAATGCCGAAATTTATCTCCATGCCACATCTTCAAGGAAACCCACAGGTCAAACACGTGGATCCAGGGAACCTGCCTCGGGAACAGCTTCTTACTAGTAGGAGCTAATCCCAGTAAGAGAGTTCAATCTCTGAAATCGAGATTAATCTCTCCATCATAGAACACTTTATTTTTTGTAATCGAGGAACCACCCAACCCAACATGCCCTTCGGACAACTGAGTGGGCACCTCAGGCCACCAAAATAGCATGCACCGCGTTGGCAATAGATAAGACTAGGCCGAAGCCCATCCAGATAGTGGCCTAGAAGTGGGACAAGCCCACGGAACCAGTATTCCATAAGAAAATATCTCAATCGGATGGTTCGGACTCATGACCTCGGGCACCATAAGCCCCATGTCCGAAGAGATAACCAACTAGGTTATCGCCAAGTGGTTGTCAGAACACCTTTCTATGTCAATCGTATATAGAAAAGGATGAAAAAGGTTTTTGCCAATCAAGAATTTTGAGGGGCATGGGAGTTATTCTACTAGTAGTAGTAGTAGTAGGAAATAAGAATTAGGCAATAAATTGTCAACAGAAAATGTATCTCTCTTGAAAATCATTGAAATTGAGAAACTCCAATGCTTGAAGAGTTTTAAACAGGTGGAATAACACCATATAAAACAAACTAAACCCAGTAGTTATTGGAGTTCATTCGGTAGAAAACTATAGTCACATCCATAGAGATTCATCTTAAGGGAAACTATGCCACACCAACAGCTAATTAGCTAAAGTATATCAATTTAAAATACCAAGACGACTCTTCAAGCAATCAATTTACAAACTCATCATTATTGAACAAGCGCACACAAAGAATCCAAATTGGAAATGAAATTGCTGGAAAAAATTTATTCCCCACCAAAAAAACATTTCAAAGAAAATCAATCTCACCCACGTGAAAAGTACAAGTCAAAAAAAGAAATTTTTTCCCTCTTTCCCAATGATGATAGGAACCCCCAAAAAAACACATCTTGCCACTCAATGAAAGTTAATACAGAAACACAATTAACTATGAACACAGAAATCAAAACAGTCAAATTGCCACATCAATTATGAGAGACAGTAGGACATCACCTGAAGGCATCGCACGTATCTCTTTGTATATCCCAAATCATTAACCAATGGCACTTCCAAAGCTTTTGCTAGTTGACGAGCTGATGAAAGAAACCTGAAGCAGATATCAACAAAAAGGCATTACAGGACAACATTACAAACACAGACCCACAACTTAAATACGCAACTGGATTCATACATTGTAAGCACTAAACAAAAATAACACAGAAGGCTAAATCTATAAGCTTTCCCCATTTTCTGCCACAGACTAATACGAAGAACAGGGCTATATATGATAAATGAAGAGAAATAGCGAAAAAAATATAGAGAAATGCAACTTTTTTTTTTGGAATGGAAAAAATTTATATTAAGGTACCAAGGAGGTGCAACCCAGGAGAATTACAGAGAGGAAATATTCATAAGATCGAAAAAATCCAACATGAGAAATGTTTCTCGACACTTCAAAATGACGGTGGGATATTTCAAATTCAATTCCATGTAAATTAGGTTGCACCCCTCCAAATCCATTGAAAATATATTCTTATCCCAGAGAGAAACAGTAATTAGATTATTGTTGAAGGCTACCCAACTTTGTAGTATCAAAACAGAGGATGACCAACAAGTAAGTGAACACAAATACCTAAAAGACATGCTCAAGTGATTAACAAACGCACGATTACAAGAGATGGCAAGCAAGAAAAAGAGAAATATGAGAATTAACAGAAATGAAATCTTCATCGGTTATATCAGAATCTTCATTGGCTGTATCCAAACATTCAAAATAAGAAATCAAGGAACTAATCAGACAGCCAAAAGATATGTAAGTGGCTTACATATTACAGTTATTCTGTAACTCAGGAACTGATAAGTTAGTTGCATTTTGGGTAGCTGCCTGATATTTTTGAGCTGCAGAACCAAGCTGACTAACCTGCACAAGATGAGTGAAAAAAAAAATCTACATTATAATGATGTTGTAGCCAGTAAGTAAGAATATTAAAGATTTTAAAAATAAGGATTCCTTGGAAATTCCCATGGATATAACTCAACGCCACAAAACAACTAAGAGATATACTGGAGCAATACAAAATCCAAACGAATTCAAATTTAAAAGCAGTAAGAAAGTCTGATGAATAAAATTATCCAGATAATCGCACACCCAAGCGCATCCAAATCTAAGAGTGCAAAAAATTTCTCACAAATAATGTTCATACTGATAGCAGTATCAGGTCTGTACATGTGGACGACATGCCAAAGTCAGATTATACAACAACAGAGCTACTCATCAAAAGCAAAGAAAACGGCCCAAAGTTGAGAGAAGTTTTTTAGTGCCAATAGTTGACTCTCCCTTCCACACTCGGGATATATACATGTACATAAAATCTCGATAATGTATTGTTTACAAATAGACAAAAGTATCCTCAAATTGGTAATTTATACAAATTTAGTCCTCTTTTGGAATCAACTAATCAATAGGAGTTAATGACTCGCTAGTGTTCTCTCTATGGAAATAAATGCATAAATCCACCAATAACTATTGCGTTGATCACAAGACAACTAACAGGATATTCAGATGAAGCAAAAATTCTTGAATGTGAAATAAAAGAAACAAAACCAAATGCGTGAAGCCCCATAGCAGAAATAGGGTCCAGAAAGAGCAGTTGTCACAGCTATTCCCCTGAATTGTACGAATGTCATTTCCGTGGTCTGAATGTTACAGTAAAGCAACTTTACCACTAGGCCGAGGTTCGGCAAAATTAATTCTTTTTTCCATGAGAACTAAGAACCCTAAAATCAAAAATTATTTCATCACTCATGCAAAACTGATAAATGCCATCTATCAAGTGCTAAGAACCCCATAAAGAAGTACAGAGTAAAAGTGGATTGATGAAACAATTCATATAAATAAATGCAACGCCAATTGTCAACAAAAGTAGGCAAAAGATATAAGAATCACCCCCCCCCCCACCAAACCACCACCGCACGCGCTCGCGCAAACAACCAGGAAGAAGAAGATATAAATGCAACTATGAGGATACAGAAAAAATAAAACAAGTCAATTCTCTAATTCTCTAAAAACATCAGATATGTCCAGACGCGACCTAAATTGCTCCAATCGATGCACACAATTTCAACAGCATAAATAATGCAAATTAAAATCTCCAATTCCAGCATTTTTTAAGGGAAAATTCACATAACAGGTTCCTTAATTTTGAATAAGTTCAAACAATATTATGATGCAAGGGCATCACTAAAGTCTACTACGTGTATAGTACAATATGTTTCCTAAGTAATTCGGCAGAAATGAAGAGGTCACATGACTAGCATAAGCCTTTTAATGGAGTTGAGAGTTATGATGGAGGACTAGGACTCTGGGTTGATAAAGCATATCACAAACAATCGGTTTAAGTATTACAGGTACGATGTTGATCTACTTAACATTCCAACTACAAGTCTACAACCCTAGATCTTCTTCTCTTTATTATAATTGGTTATTTGCTTGAATTCCCCCTTCTTGGTTGCATCATATTAAGACCCCATTCAAAAGTTATAAAAAATGAAAATGAATATTAAGATTTATCTAAATAAGAAAGCAAATGTGTTACCTAGAAACTAAAACAAGAATATGAAAGTTAAGAACACAAACTATTCTAAGTTTGTTTCCATTAATAAAGCTCCAAAGTCCAATCTAATCAGACTTTTTGCAGAACTAACACCCACAAATAAGCCACTTATACGATAAAAAGTAATTGCGAATCAGCAACCTGAGGAATCAGCAATCTTCGAGGGATTAGCTCCTCATGACGCCGAGCGCAGAACTCCCAAGAGCATATCTGGCCAAAAGGATTAAAAATAATAATGAGTAACAAGATAAAGATAGTTTGTAATGCCTCGACAAGACAGGTGTACATCAGTGTCAAGATGGCTGTTCATAGGCCATAGGCTAGGCTTTAATTGATATTTAACCTTCAATTCTGGAGAGAAAACTATCCGAAGTTGACCATCTCGTACAACACGAAGTTGCTCAAAAACACTTTCTTGTATAGCTTTTGCATAATCCAGAACAATTTGACCGGATGAATTTTGATATTCACGGGGCATATCAACGTAAAGAAGTTCTTCTAAAGTTCCACTTTCGTACTTGATCTTGAACAATCTTGGAAGAACCTCCACAGTTGCCTCTGAAGAAACAGTTACGTCAAATGAGGAATATTACATGAGTGGCAGATGGGCCAATAAGATCTCAAAACGATAAACAACGCAACTCTAAAAATTCAAAGATCCTAAAAGACATACCAAAACCACGGCCTGGCTTGCGATCGCATATCTCACAGTGCCATACATCCTGCAACAAATAAGGTTGCTTGTTAAGAATGTATTGATGCATGTGTGGAAAGGCAAACAACAGATATGACATTAATATGCTTACGTTTTACCTATATTTGATGACAATACCAGCGTCATAATAGCGCCAAACAGAAATGAGAATTTCCAAGCACTTGTAACTTAAATATATAGTTCGCGAATATCAACCTCATTTAACCACATAAATACTCATCAGAAGGATGTTACTAGGATTGGACAGAAAGATACAATTTAGTGCCACTAATTTTCTTTAGATCCATACCTGAGGAAAAACTCCAGTTGTTTGCCGGCCACTTCCATACAAAGAAACACACCATTTCTTTTTGGCATGGGGAGCAAAGTACTCAGCAACAAATTTTCTCCAGAATTCTATGTTGTTGTCCTACACCATGATATCATAATACCTATCACATCCACATACCACATACTCATAATAGATTTTTCAGCTTACGGAAATCTTACCTCAGGCCTGTGTTGCTGTTGATACATATAATGTGTGAGGCGCCGGGCACACATACCAGGTTCGTATACTGGCTTCACAGGAGATCTCAAAGGTAAATTCTGCTGCTGAAATTGCTGCGATAATTGGGACCGTTGCTGAGGCATTGCCTTCAATAGTTGCTGTTGGTGGTGTTGTTGTTGAAGCTGCAAAAACCTTTGCTGATGCAAGAGATTCATTTGTGCAGCTGCAGCTTGAGAAGACTGCCTCGACATGTGGAGGAACTGATGCTGCTGCTGTTGCTGCTGTTGTTGTTGATGCAGAAACAAAGACTGGTCGGAATGTTGGGGTTCCATTTTCACGGGAGTCAAATTTCTAATAGTTTGGAGTTGTTGTGGTTCCAGTTTCGCTTGGACAAGATTTCTTAATGACTGCAACTGTTGTGGCTGCTGCCGCTGCTGCAGTGACCCATGTTGATCATTGTTCGTCTGTGGCTCCATCTTGACCGGGCCAACAGTAGGTAGCCCTCCTCGATTCATTTGGAACTGTTGTTGCTGCTGAACCTGCTGGGTACTGTGAGGGGCAGAGAATTGTTGCACTGATTGTTGAGCATGCTGAAAATTTTGAGGTTCAAGTTGTGTCTGCTGCTGCTCTGGCAACAGCCGGTTACCAGAAGCATTCGAAAACTGCTGACCCTGAACTTGACCACATGTACTAGGATTCACCATGTTTGAAGGTATGAATGATGATGGAGCACTGAACCCCACTCCACCACCAATGCTTGATAGGGGATCTGACTCCGCTCCAGAATCAATTCCTCCCCGCTGACTACTCCCCAAACCAGAAAGCCCCGTATTTGGGCCTCCATTTGCAAAAGACTGATTAAGTAGAGAAGACACATTGGGGACATTTCCAAGCATATTCGTGTTATTAAACTGAGAACGGGGTGATACAAGCGAAGGGAATCCAGTTTGTGAAGGCAGAGGACCCCCTTGACCAACCAACATTCCAGAATTGGACCTCAAAAGAGAAGGAGAAACAGACTGGGCACCACCCATAGGAGTAGGCAGCCCCGAAGATACCATTTTCTAAGAATCAAAATCTGAAAGCACTCAAGAGACTATCAAAAATTCTAAAACATGAATTATTCTATAAACTACAACAGTCACACAAGGTGTGAAAAACTGGGAATACACAAATCATTTAGCTTTTCAAGCTCACACCCACATGTATAGGATTCAAAGCCCTTATTGTGCACCAGAAGAATGGGGTGAGCTCTGAGCCTGAAAGTACCGCGTTGTGCTTCAACAAACAAATGCAACAGACCAAAGAAAACCAATAATGAACACGTTTGGATTCTGAACATTCTAGAATTCCACTGCCTCCAAATGACGAGCAATCCTCACACGGCTTTCGCATGGATCCCGGTGGAATATGAAAACAAATTTAGATCCACTGTGACTGTCAAAAATGTTCGAAGAAAATTAACTGCTGAACAAATCAAATAGTTACGTCGTTAACAACAAAAAGCAATTTCAAAAGCTCAAATTCCAAACAAAATCAAGCGAAACACCTCAAAAAAATCACTTGAAACCATCTTCGACTAGAACTCTTGGTCAAACCCAAATAACCGAGACCAAAGAATCCCAAAATACACAGAAACTAGACAAAGCCGATCGAGAGGGGAAAAAAAAAAAAAAAGGGAGCCGCTTTGTCACTGCTTGAATCTCAAATTTCAGCACACAAACAAAACGAAGAAAGACTTTCAGAGCAAAACTCGGAACTTCATTTAAAAATTAAAAACTAGAAAACCATTAAGACTTGATAAAAGAATGTTAAAAGAACACTGACTGATCGACCCCAAACAGTACAAGATACAAATCATCGATCCAAAAGCCCCATAAAGTAAAAAAAATAAATCCTAAATGGCTTAAAAAACAAATCTTGAGGGCTAAAACAGGGTATTAGCTAGCTTTAAATAGAAAAGGAGAACTTACCGAGTGAGACACAGTATCAGAGAATATCAAATACAGAGAGTTATTGCCTCAATGAAAATCAAGAAGAATCAAATTCGAGTCTTTTAGTCAGTAGACAGAGGTAGTGAATGGGTTGGAAGTCCCCCAGCAGGGTTGGTCGATTTCAGTTGCTGCAATCTAATCCAAAATCTAATACTGTGGTTTGTTTGTTCTGAGAGTTGTGGCGGAGTATGTGCTGTGTGGTCCTTCGCTGTATCCAGAGAGAGAAACGGTGAGAGAGAGAGAGAGAAGGGGAGTGATGTGGTGTGTCCTTGCGGACGTCAAAATTTTCTTCATTCCTTCTTTAACGATCTCTTTTCTCTCTGTTTTCCGTCTTGGAAATAAATTAAATAATAAGTCAAAATGCTATTCTTCCTCTAAAAATACGAGTGGTAAATCACAATAATATTAATGACTTACTAGAAATGGAATGACCTTCTACGGGCAGTTATTTACCGAATAGTCCCTCGTCCTCTTGATTTTTGGTGATTGGATTTGGAGGATTATATTTATATATGCGTTTGTGTGTGTGACTTTGTAGTCCCTATTCATGCCATGGTACGCTATTTTTTGGCCATAGATTAGTTAGAATGTGATATATCATTATTCATTGATAGATTACTAATATTGTGTTCCAAAAGTGTTTTTAAGTGGTTTAGAAATGCAACGCCTGTATTAGAGATTCAAGTTTGACTTGTTGCGTTAGTCGATTTGTTTAATAATTGTGAGGTTCCGAGCTTAAATGAATGAAATCAACATATGTGCATGCATGTATCAAGGGATATATATATATATATAACTCGGTGATATTAGAATGTATAGTTTAAAACACATAAAAGTTACCTTTTATCCCTAGTTTGACCCAGTATGTTCATTAGAGGTTGAGGTTGAGGTTGAGGTTGAGGTAATTAAGTAAGGTAAGTAGGTAAGGATGGTCAATATGTTCACCAAATATTCCATCATATATAGTTATAATGACCCAATCTAATATTTTTAAGAAAATACATTATACATCATTCAATAAAGAGTGGAATTAATATTTTCACTTCATGTGTAGAGTGCACATGCCACCATATATAAGTAAAACCAACAATGAACTTATTCTTGATGTCATGCTCATCGAATGGAGATATCACCGCCCATCGAATTAAGGATAAACCAACCAACCAAATATACTAAATGTGTGAAGTGTTGTTTACATATTGTTTGAGTGTATATATGTGCTTATCAAAAAAAAATGTACGAAATGACAAAGTTACTGCTAAAAAAGTGTAATGGTAATTTCAATCAATTAGAATGATGAATATTATATATATATATATATATATATATGTCCGTATCTCAGCCGAGTGCATGAAACTGTAGGAATACCCCTCATGGAGAATATCTGAATAAAATAGTAGAGTGTAATCGAGTGAGCAGGAAAAGCGTGCCGGGGGGGGGGGCGCATGCAATTGTATACAACTCATACTAGAAGTCAATAACTAAACGAGAGGGTCGGCCACTATTGCAATCAAAATATATAAAAATTAATTAATTAAAATTAGGTTTTTTATGTTAAAATTGGGTTATAAAATATGGTCAACCATGGTTTTTTACTCCAGTCCATAACGGCATTGGCTTCTAGCTAGTAAAATATATGTTTTGGGAGAATTTGTTTGTTTTGCTACATATATTTGTCACGTGAGCTATATTTGATGCCTTTAGACTTTAAATGGTACGGTCTAAATCTAATCATATTGAAAGGTCACGGTTTTAATAATTTATTTGCTTTTGTGTAGCAAAAACGAAATTATTGACAGAAATATGAAAATTTGGATAACATGCAACTAAATTCTCCAAATTATGGTTTTCTTTTCTTATTAACATGCAACTAAATATTTCAATAATTGGATTTCATTTCTCTCCAAACAAATTGAAAACTTAAGAGTTGAGAGAAATCAATATGAAATTTTGATATTACACATAATAACAACTTATAATAGAAAAGTATATTTTATCTTATGGCTCTCCCACGTGAAAGATCTTATGCATGGGTGTGTTTTTAGACATACGTGGATGTCATGTTTGTATGTTGTATGCGATGCATGTGATTTCGTGGCATTTGACAGAGAGGAGCGAGGATAAACTGGTGTTTAAATAATCAGAACCACTACACATCCATAAAATAAATATCCATAAACTTACATAAATATATGGCATGCCTATGTGGCCTTTTTAATAAAGTTTGTTTATTTTTTTAATCTATGTGGCATGTGTTCTTTGCTTGCCACCTAGATTATGTAAGTTTATGGATGAGAAAATTATGGACATATATCATTTTGGTTAAATAATATCAAACTCACAGTTGGACCTTAAATTATAAAACATGACTAGCGTGAAAACCACGCTCCGTAGCGGGGCGTGTATTTTAATTAGTATAGTCATTCCAATTTTACTTGTAAAATATTGTCCATTACACTTAGAATTAGTGGCCTCTTTACTTTGATGATGACCTTCTAATGGAGCTTGATCTTTGTATTTGAATGGTCGTTTACGGGGCAATAATGTAATGAATCTGAACCATAAGATAAGAGAATCGTGTGACAATCTCTGGTGAGTGAGATCTCTGACACAGTTCATACTTCTGTTTGAGTCTTATGTGTCTGCAAATTTTCACCCAAGAAGTTTGGATATGAAATTTGTTTGTCGCGAATGTGCACCTGTTTAGCTTTCCAAGGCAGATATCAGCAAACATGAGTAAATGAATAAGCAAATAAATTGGACAAATGCAAACCACCAACTATACAACCCTGTCTAAAATTCATTTTAGTTAGAGGAGAAGCATGAAACTGATGGATCGTACTTAACACAAGAGGGGGGGTGAATTGTGTCCCCAAATTCCGATAGGAATCTCTTTTTATAATTTAAAAGGAAATCAATGTCAATTAACAATTAGCACACAAATTTGGACTCTAATAATTATCTTAATCAATATTCATTTCAATGCAAGATGTGATATAATATGGTGAATGATCAATTATCAAATAATCAAGGAATTGCAAAAACAGATTTTTTAAACAACACACTGCACACAGATTTTACAACTCAAATTTCACCTAGCAAATCAAGTCAGAATTCAATGAAATTTGGTATGCAGTATCACAACACCCTAATGAATACTATATCAAAAATTCAGATTAAAATTCAAAG
Organism: Tripterygium wilfordii; assembly: GCF_013401445.1. NCBI lineage: Eukaryota > Viridiplantae > Streptophyta > Magnoliopsida > Celastrales > Celastraceae > Tripterygium > Tripterygium wilfordii. The sequence goes on along the minus strand of NC_052254.1, from coordinate 54,853 downwards.
TTTAGCTATGTGAACAGTGCACGGACACATTAGTGGTTCAGAAAATTCTGCAATCAAAACACTTAATCAATCAACAAGCAAGCAATGCAATCAAGAAAGTCCACACAGCAATTTATAGTAGTTCGGAGACTCTTCTCCTACATCTACTACCTAGGTTCACCAACCTAGGATTTTTCAACCTCCACTAAGGATGTGGTTTTCTCAAGAGCTCCACAAAACTCACAAGGGTTTTTAGGTCACCCTTAAAACTGAAGATTTCAAGATAATCTTCGAACTTTACAACCAAGGGTTTCAAGCACTCCCTTAAACTCAACCTCAACAAGGTTTTTGCCCAATGAAGGGACTTTTACAAGTGTTCGGTATAAATGGTTCACTCAAGGTTTGCACTAAGCAAATGGGGTTGAGGAACACTCAAGAATCACAATATCACCTCACGGGTTGGATAGAAAATGAAGAATAATGAGGATTTTCGAATCTGAAAATAAGAAGCCAAATGAGAAGCACTCCCTCTTTGCAAAAGCAAAATAGTGAGGAAGCCTTTAGAGTGGCTTGGGTAGAAGCTTGGATTCAATGGCACAAACTAGCTTGAAAGCTTTGAGAGCAAGAATTTCTTCAATGTAATTTTGGCTTCTCCAAGTTGGAATGAGGAAGAACCCCTCTTTATAATTTACCAAGCTCTTGTGATTTCCACCATTGGATCTTTTTCTATCTTCAAATCTCGACCTTCAATTACATGTGCAAATCTTGGCCATTGAATGAATAGATCATTAAATCTCAACCTTGCAATATGTAGCCGTTGCACTTGCATCATTTTCCAAGTCTAGCTTTCCAAGATTTGAGTTGTCATGTGCACTTGCAGCCATCTTTGACAATTTGATCAAACTTGCACCAAATCTTGACCTTGGTATCTCCAACAATTTTGTCATCTTTGACCATTTGATCAAACTTACACCAAATCTTGGCCTTGGTATCTCCAATGATTTCCTACAAAATGTGTTGCAACTTGCAACCATCTTTGACTCCAAAAATCAAGTAAGATCTTCTTTTAAGTCAAAAATTGCAAGCAAGAATATGGTCTTATGCACAACCATTGGATTCACCTTTTAAATGGTCATCTTAACCCTTCAAGTCTTGTTGTAATCTGATCCATTCATAATTCAAAACAATTCAATCTCAGCCATAGATTAGTGTACCATTGGAGCTTGTAGTCTTCAAGAATATCTTCATAATCTAAGTCTTGTCTAGTTGCAAAATATACTTTCTCATCTCTTACAAATTTCAACCATTGCATTTGTCCTTTAACTTCATCAATTGTCTTCTCACAAAAATCTGATCATTGACCTCAATAAAGGAAGCATGTGCAAGATCTTGTTTGATGAAGATAAGAGATCCTTCACGTGACCAAACATGTCCCTCCAATCTTGACTTCAAACTCTGAATTTGACAGCACCAATATATCCATATTATACAGCCCTAAGGCTAATTCCAATCATCAATCAAAATGCCTTAGTGGAAGGTTGATGAACATAGGTTTTTATTGGTTTTCTAGAGATCCAAGCTCATACTTGAAAACCGGACTTCAATTCACTTGAGCAAACTGAATTCTGAGTGATATAACATCCTCATGATGATTAACCTACAAAGAAATAGGAGGTAGAACTCCCCAATTGCATGTAAGCTCAAAGAGCTTCATATAGAGCGCATAGGTTAATTACATTAGAAAAACAACCCAGAAAATTCATATTAGTGCATGATAAATCATTTTATATATATTAGAATGTCCATATAAAATTTCATAACAATCGGAAATCGTTTGGTCACTCAACCAAGCAAATAAGTCACTAATAGTGAAACCGATGAATTCTAAGTGTAAATTCAATGTCATTTTGCAAACTCAGTGTAAATGACCTTTTCTCTTAAACTTTACTAGGTCAAATATGTTCATAGTGATAAAACTAAGATGCACACGAAATTTCATTTAAATCGGAGTTCATTTGGTTCACCACGTTCACAAAGAACACATATGCACAAAATTAGATAAAACCTAGTTTTGGCGGAATTTAAGCATATGACCAAATATATATGTGATGCACTTAATTTATCATGATTATAGTCCTAGAACATATATTAGACCTTCATGTGCATGTGGTTCAAGTTTCAAGTCATTTGGACCTAAGTAAGATAAATTATGATCATTAGAAGATTAATGCCCTAACTTAGTCCATGTATGTTTGTTTCCAAAACTTAATTTCCAGCACTATCTCAAAAATATATAGATACCAAATTCACATAGAGATATACATAAGCCTTCATTTGTATAAGATATTAAACAATTAACCAAATAACCATTTAAGCATGTTTTCTAGCATTTTAGGATATGTTCAAGTCAAGCATGCTCACACACATTTTAGTATACAATCATACACAATCATCAAAAACACAATGTTGACATAGACACTAAGTCTTGGTCCAACACTTCCTTCATATTCCATTCGTATAAATATTCAAAAGTAAGAATCAGCATAAACCAATATCTTCCTCAAGAAATCTTCAAGGATGGATACTTCTAACTCTCCACCTGCAAAAAGCTCTAGAACTGATGAAGGTTCTACTTCTAAAGAAGAAGAAGGTGGAGATGATCCCAGATTGAACCTCTCCCCTATAAGGGAAGACGTATACGAGGACGATCCCCAGAAAACCATCGAATCTCTACAAGAAGCTTTGATGGAAACCAAAAGGAGACTTAAAAAAGCAACCGACAAAGTTCAAGACTACAAAAGGCAACTTATGGTTTCAAGATATGCCATACAAGGTGTTCGATATATGTCATGGGGCAGACAAGCAAGTACTCATGACCCAGATAAATTGCACGAAACAATCACTGAGATCACAGTACAACTTGGATCTGTTGCAGATGGAATAGACAATGTTCTTTATACCCTAGAATAAAATTCCTGTCCAACAGAAACCACCTTTCTACTATGCTTGGTAAGTACCTTCCCTTAAAGGACCGCCCATCCTTCCACGGCCGAGGCCATAGCCTCTTCCCACTCCGCCACTTTCATATCCAACACAAAAAAAAGCAATGCTTCAAATCCATTCACACTAAATTTGAAAGCCATCTAAATCAGCCGCATAAACACATAACCAATCGAACCCTAAATTGTAAAGGCAAGGAATCGTATGGCAAAAGTTAAAAAAAGGTGGATTAACTGAACCAAAAATAATCATGGATAATGGAAACCTTAGGATAAAGTCAATAGATAGGATAGGCAACACCATGAAACAAAATAAAATTGATAGCACAATACATCACTATAAGAGAGAAGCGAAGCGATTCCAAATTCAGCTACTAACCACATAAACAACTGTTCACAGAATCTTCTAAATATCGAACAGTCGCTACTTTGCCAGCAAACCAAGATCCATTTTGGAGATAAAGAATTTTGACAAAAATTTAAAGAAATCTTCCTCCCAAATCCCCTCAAATCTCTCCCCTTAATTTTTAATAAACTATCCAAACAAAGGAATTGGAAGGAAACTCTATTTCCCTTCCTTTCTCTTCCCTCCAAATCCCTCGATCCAAACACACTCTAAATGGTACGGTCTAAATCTAATCATATTGAAAGGTCACGGTTTTAATAATTTATTTGCTTTCGTGTAGCAAAAACGAAGTTATTAACAGAAATATGAAAATTTGGATAACATGCAACTAAATTCTCTAAATTATGGTTTTTTTTTTTGATTGAAAAGGCGATTTTATAAACCAAACCGAACAATTACAATCCAGGTACAACCCAAACTGGGAGTACATCCAACCACACTTTGAGATCTAGATTACAATAAGAGTTTCTAGCCATGAGATGAGCAGCATGATTCAAATTTCTGGAAACATGATCGCAACTAGAAATACACAAATCCTCCATCAAAGTAATACACGATTGAAGCACCGCTCCAACAGGAGCACGGATAAAAGAACGATCTGCAAGAAAACGACACACTATTGCTGAGTCGGACTCAAGCTAAAAATCACGAAAACCATGCTCCTTGGCCACCTGCAGACCAACCAACACAGCAAGAGATTCCACAGCACCGGGTCTAGCAGACCTTCTTGGTAGTAAGAGAAAGCCAACCTCACTTGTCCTCTATCATCACGCAAGACACCACGCACACCAGAGGCACCTTTGTCCTTGAAGCAAGCCCCATCAACATTGAGTTTGAGAAGCCCATTGGGAGGCCTAGTCCAATCATTAGTCAAAGGACCTGCAAGGTTTCCACTTCGTAATTCCTGGGACTCCAAAGCTTGCCTATAATCCTCAATATAGCTATTACCCTTTCTAATAAGCACCTCAGTTGCAGTCCATTTGCCTTCAAAAATGAATTCATTTCTTTTATTCCATATGAACCATGCGAACACCGCAAATACAACTTGCACGGAAGGCACTGTATCATTTAAAATGCAAGCAGCCCAGTCAGTAAACTTTAGCCGACATCCCCATTGCCTATATTCCGATGGCAAAACTTTAGACCAAACCTCCCTTGCCGAACAACACTGCATCAACACATGCTCCACATTTTCTTCCTCCCTCCCACATAGATAACACCCACAAGTTGGAATAGCTCGTCTTTGGTATAAATTTGAATTGCATGGAATGCATCCATGGATAACGCCAAAGAGGAAATGCTGAATCTTGCTAGGCACCTGAATATTCCATAATGCTCGCCAAGGGAAAGTGTAGTCATTACTAGAAGAAGACCCATGCCGGCTTTGATCCCTTTTCTTTTGCATAGCTACCCTATATCCCGATTTTACAGTGTAGCAACCATCACTTGACCAATGCCAACATAATTCATCCTCCACTGAATTGGCCCCTAGGGGAATAGACAGAATAAGACTTGCCTCTTGAGGGTCAAAAAGTTCTTTAACAGTCTCATTTCTCCACATTCCCAAACTTGAGTCAATTAGGTGGTGCACTGTTTTGTTTTGCCACTCCTCCGGAATCGGGGAGAACACCTTAAATGTGGAAGGTTGTGGCAGCCAAGGGGCTTCTTTTATTTGAATAGATTTCCCATTTCCTACCCTCCACCTCATGCCTCTTTTCAAAACTTCCATACCAGCCCATAGGCTCCTCCAAGCATGAGAAGGGTTAGACCCCATCACTGCTGTCATAATATTACCATGAGGAAAGTATCTTGCTCTATAAATACGGTGGAATAGAGTGGTTTTATTTGTCAAGAGGCGCCAAACCTGCTTAGCTAATAAAGCAAGATTAAAAGACTCCAGATCCCGAAAGCCCAAACCCCCCTCCTCCTTTGGTAAGCACAACCTCTCCCATGAACGCCAATGAATTTTCCTTTTTCCTCCAACATGCCCCCACCAAAAATCAGCAATACAACTAGTGATTTCATGACAAACTGATTTGGGAATAAGAAAACACGACATTGTATAGGACGGAATCGACAGGGCAACTGCCGTAATCATCACCTCCTTCCCACCTTTGGATAATAATTTCTCCTTCCACCCACTGATCTTAGCCTGAACTCTACCTTTCAGATTTCTAAACATAGACTTCTTGGATCGGCCAATCAACGAAGGTAATCCTAAGTATTTCTCATGAATAGCAAAGGATTGGACTCCAAGGACTTGTAGTAAGTTCCCCTTCATCTGGTCAGTTATCCCTAGGCTAAAGAAGACACTTGACTTGTCAGTGTTTATCTTTTGACCAGTTGCTAATTCATAAGTATGCAGCACTCTCCTTATCTCACCACATTCTGCAATATTTGCTCTACAGAATAGTAAAGAGTCATCGACAAAGAACAAATGTGTTATCTTTGGAGAATTTCGACCCACACTAAGTCCCTGAATGCATCTCCTGGACACCGTATCATTTAGCAAATTTGTAAGGGATTTCGTACACAGAATGAACAGATAAGGAGATAATGGGTCTCCTTGCCGCAAGCCTCTTCCAGGCGTAAAAGAAGAAGAACCAACCCCATTCAAAAGCACAGAGAAAGAGACAGTGGTAATACATGACATAATCAAATTGACCCAGTGAGCATCAAATCCCATCCGAAGCATTATCGCTTCCAAACTTGGCCACTCCACTCTATCGTAGGCTTTGCTCATGTCAAGCTTAAAAGCCATAATAGGATTTGGACGTTGTTGGTGGCCCTTAATCGAATGCATTAACTCAGAGGCTACTAGCACGTTGTCCGTAATCAGACGCCCTGGAACAAACGCACTCTGATTCTCAGAAATCAAACACGATAAGATTAACTTCAATCTATTGGCCAAGACCTTGGAAATTATCTTGTAAGCAACATTACATAGGCTTATTGGTCGGAACTCGGTGAGCTTGCGAGGGTCCTTTACCTTAGGCACCAAAGCAATATTCGTATCATTGAGTCCAGTAGGCAGAATAGCTGAGCGAAAAATTTCTTGCACAGTAGCTACCATAGAGGGGCCAACAATATGCCAAAATTTCTAATAAAAGATAGCACTCATGCCATCAGGACCCGGGGCCTTGGTAGGTTGCATTTGGAAAAGCGCATGTTGCACTTCATCCGCTGAAACCATACGGGTGAGCAATTGATTCTGAGCATGAGACACCTTCGATGTAATCAAATTCAGCACTGGTTCCAGAACTATAGCATTGGACGCCTGGAAAATATCCGTCTGAAAAAAATGAATGAAAGCTCTCTGGACATTTTGCTCCCCTTCCCACCATACACCATTCATGTCCTCTATTCCAGCAATCATATTACGACGCTTCCGTTACGATGCTTTCCTGTGAAAAAAAGTCGTATTACGATCCCCTTCCTTGAGCCAACTCACCCGAGAGCGTTGTTTCCACAGAGTTTCCTCATTTTGGAGTAACAAATTGATTTCAGCATTCAATCTATTCTTCTTTTCTAACCAATCTGCAGTTACCCCTCCGCAGTGCAGACTTTGTAATTGAGCACATTTTTCCTTGAGAGTCTTAGAGACATGGCCAAAAGTGGTGGAATTCCATCTGGCAAGCTGCTTACCACATAACTCTATCCTCTCCGATATAGATCCTCCCATCATCGGCGAATGCCAAACCTCACGGACTACATTTTCACAGTCAGCATGAGCTAACCACATGGCTTCAAAACGATACCTCCTTCTCTTTGGGTGATATTTAGACATAGTTGTTTGTAGCAAAATAGGACAATGATCAGAAGCAAAAGTCACCAGATGAACCTCCAAGGCCGAAGGGAATTTTGATAACCAAATCGGGATAGCAGCTGCCCTGTCCAACCTTTCGCGGATAAGATCCTCTTGGTCCCTATTGTTTTGCCATGTAAATCGAGGACCTTTGAACTGGATACCATGTAATTCACACTCAAGCAACACATCTCGAAAATCCTGCATACATCGACCTGGTCGATCCCTACCACCCTCATTCTCCCAATCAAATAAAATTTCATTAAAGTCTCCCTCTACCAGCCAAGGTAAAGAAGATTGGTTTCGAAGATGGCGAAGAAGATTCCATGAAAGCTTACGACGGGCTGCAACTGGACAACCATAAAAACCTGTGAGCCTCCAACAATCATGCACTAAGGTGTCACCAACTACCACATCTATGTGAGATTGGGAGTAACTAAGAAGCGAAACAACCAAATCCTCCTTCCAAATTAAAGCCAAACCCCCTCCCTTACCTACACAACCTACTGTAATACAGGAATTATACCCCAGAGTCCTACTAAAAGACTCCATCTTCCTCCTTTCCATTTTAGTTTCCATAAGAAACAAAATGTCGGGTCCCTTATCCTTCACCAATTGACGAAGGGCACGAACTGGACGAGGGTTCCCAAGCCCCCGACAGTTCCAAGCTAAACAAATCATTGGTCCCGGCGGGGCTGTCCGGCAGCCTTCGCCGATATTAACAGATCAACGTCTCCCTCCTTCAAAATTTTCCTTTGTTTTTTCTGAGTTCCTCCATCGCCCTCCCGCCCCACTTCAGCTCCCATTCGTTTATTATTCCTCCTTTCCTGCTGTATCTCAATTTCAGTGGACTCGATTTCCATATCTTTCCCTTTTCTCCTCCAAGTCCGCCCTTTCTTCTTTTTGAAGTTCAAAGAAGTGACACTACCCCTCGTCACATCAGTTGGACTGCCACCAGATTCCACCAACAACTGCTCTTCTTGTGACTGGGCAGGGGAATTATTAGAAGTTTGAGAAAGGCCCTCAGTTCTTACCACACCTAATCTCGCACCTTGCTCCCCATCTTGTTCATCTATTGAAGGAGCTGCATCCACTTTGGACACCCATTGATTGATCCCAGTATCATTTGACTTTTCAGATCTTACACCTCCCTCGGAAGAGGAGCCATAACTGGTCTCTCCCCCTTTAGTGTCCTTCCCAGTCTTCTTCCTTCTCTCCATTGAATCCGCACGCATCCAAATTCCATACGGTAACTCCTTTGACACCGAACCCCTAAGTCCAAAATTGTATCCTGACATTCTTTGTCAGTATGCCCCAGTTTACCACATCCATAGCAAAATATAGGGAGTCGCTCTTACCGAAAGCGAACCCAGAGAGCCCTTCCCTGCATTAAGATTTTTGTGCCACGCAAAAGTGGCTTGGGTAGTTGTCGTTTCACTCGTACTCGAAGAAACTCAGTTGTGGACAAACCTCTGCCATCAACATCCACTCTCAACACAACCCCAAGCTCTGCCCCAATCAAGCAGCCCACCTCTTCCGTTAAACTACCCGCAGGCAGATCATGGATCTGAACCCACATTGTCACCGAGTCAAACCGGACCTCCTTGACTGGCTTGAGAGAATCATACTCCGATAGCGCAAAAAGGTGACCATCAAACGTCCAAGGCTCTATCAGTTGGAACCTCTCCTTTTCACTTGTGCTTCTGAATTCAAAAAGAAATTTGTTCCGCCCAGCTTCTTGCAAGAGAAACTCCTCCCCGTTCCAGATCTGAGATAGTGTGCGCTTTATAGCGACAACATTATAAGGACGAGGGGTACACACTGTCGCATATATGCAAGCTCCTCTAGACCCCCAAGCCCTTTCCAACACCTCATCACCAATTTCAACCTCCGCCTTTTCTTCCTTTGTGAGATCAAGATGTTCCATTAGTCGGTGAATCTCCTCTCCCATGGTCGATTTGTCACATACCAGACCTATACCACTGTAGTTAGCAAACCTCGATATATAAGAAAGACGACAGTCCCCTCAAGGATTAACCCAAGGGAGGCACGCCTTGACCGGCAAGACCAAGCTCTCAGAACCTAGGGTTCGAGAGACTCTTGGTTTTCTTTTCTTATTAACATGCAACTAAATATTTCGATAATTGGATTTCATTTCTCTCCAAACAAATTGAAAACTTACGAGTGTTTGGATTGAGGGATTTGGGGGGAAGGGAAGAGAAGGGAAAGGGAAGGAAGAGAAGGGAAGAGAATGGAAGGGAAAATACATTTCCCTATCTCATGTTTGGATAGATAAAAAAAAAGAAAGAAAAGTAGTTTAATTTACTAGTTTATCCTTATTTTTTATGTTTAAGTGTTATGTTTAAGGGTAAATTAGGTTTTAAACTTCTAAGTAACTTAATTAGTAATCTCTTCCCTCCAAATGACTCCATTTTGAGAGAAAATAATTTTAACAAAAATTTAATGAAATCTTCCTCCCAAACCCCCTCAAATCCCTCCCCTCGATTTTTTATAAACTATCCAAACAAGGGAATTGGAATGAAACTCTATTTCCCTTCTCTTCCCTTCCCTCCAAATCCTTCAATCCAAACACACTCTAAGAGTTGAGAGAAATCAATATGAAATTTTGATATTACACATAATAACAACTTAATAACAACTTATAATAGAAAAGTATATTTTATCTTATGGCACTCCCACGTGAAAGATCTTACGCATGGGTGTGTTTTTAAACATACGTGGATGTCATGTTTGCATGCCGTATGCGATGCATGTGATTTCGTGGCATTTGACGGAGAGAAGAGTGAGGATAAACAGGTGTTTAACTAATCGGAACCACTACAAATCCATAAAATAAATATTCATAAACTTACATAAACATATGACCTATGTGGCCCTTTCACACATTGCTGTATGTATTTTCAATGTATGGGGAATAATGATTGGCATTTTGTGGTTGCAGGTCTTGGTGCTACTCTGAATGTTGCAAAACCTAAGAAGGGTCAATCTGTAGCTATTTTTGGGTTGGGAGCCGTTGGCCTTGCGGTGAGTTGTGCTTGTAGCTTTGTGCTTTGTTTCAGCCCTTCTGTAGATATGCTTGTAATGATCTATTCTCATACTCTTCTTACATATGATATTTCAGGCTGCCGAAGGTGCAAGGATAGCTGGGGCTTCAAGGATCATTGGTATTGATCTGAACCCGAGCAGGTTCAACGAAGGTAGATGCAAACTGGCAATTAACATACATACATATTGTTAAGGGATAAAATCCCACATGGTTATCGAGGGGCTTGGTGTCTAGCATATAAGCTGGCCCAAGTCTTCAATAATCGATGTGGGATTTTTATCCCTTTAACACCTTTTTAACACTCCCCCGCACTCGTGGACTGGGTATCAAAGCCCAAGGCCCAACGAGTGGACTTTTTCATCGGGGACGAGCATTTTTTTTTTTTTTAAATTGTTTTCTTTTTAAGTACAAATACAACATACGACACACCACCAGATCATCAAGCCTATGAAAGTACAGGTGTCAACAGGCCCCACGCAGGCCTATGAAAGTACAGGTGTCAATAGGTCCCACGCAGGAGGCACAAATCAAGCCCACACAGGGGCAGACTATCAAGTCCACGCAGGGGCAGACCAAGCCCACACACCTCCTTATAAATATTCGCAGGAGGTGAGACTAATCTCCAAGTGTTAAAAAGGTGTTAAAGGGATAAAAATCCCACATCGATTATTGAGGGGCTTGGTGTCTAGTTTATAAGCTTGCCCAAGTCTTCAACCAATTGTCCAGCCTTGTCCAAGAAGGTGGGCTGGGAACTGCCACGGCCCAATGGGCCGAGATAGTGGGGAGGCTGGCTCTGGGTTGTGCCATAGTGGGATTTTCTACTTGGTATCGGAGCAGGTGTGCTCGTCCCCGATGAAAAAGTCCACTCGTTGGGCCTTGGGCTTTGATACCCAGTCCACGAGTGCGGGGGAGTGTTAAAAAGGTGTTAAAGGGATAAAAATCCCACATCGATTATTGAGGGGCTTGGTGTCTAATTTATAAGCTTGCCCAAGTCTTCAACCAATTGTCCAACCTTGTCCAAGAAGGTGGGCTGGGAACTGCCACGGCCCAATGGGCCGAGATGGTGGGGAGGCTGGCTCTGGGTTGTGCCATAGTGGGATTTTCTACACATATAGTAAATCCAATTCAGCTCCATGTTTAGTCTCCTAATTGCTATTGATGATTGCTGAAATTCCTATTCTTGATGACAGCTAAGAACTTCGGTGTTACTGAGTTTGTGAATCCAAAAGATTATGACAAGCCCGTACAAGAGGTTGATTTCAAAAAAAATCATTAAGTTTTATTATAATGATTTTAGAACAAGTGCATAGGTATATGATGCTTAACAACATTTGCATTGATAATGGTTTTGATAATCAGGTGATCGCTGAGATGACCAATGGAGGAGTTGACAGGAGTCTTGAATGCAGTGGAAGCATTCAGGCCATGATCTCAGCGTTTGAATGTGTTGACGATGTAGTCAAGCCTTATTTGTTGTTCGATTGCTGTTCTAAAAGATTTAGTTAAATTTCTGATCATGTGTGTGCACTATTTACAGGGTTGGGGTGTTGCTGTACTTGTTGGTGTACCAAACAAAGATGACGCATTCAAAACACATCCTATGAACTTTTTGAACGAAAGAACTCTCAAGGGTACCTTCTTTGGCAACTACAAGCCGCGCACTGATATTCCTGGCGTAGTCGAAAAATACATGAACAAGGTTATCTTTTTGTGAAAGAATGCAGATTTTTTGCAGGACTAAATTGTAGCAAAGTTATGTATCTACATAAACTTGTTTTGTGATTGAATGAATCATTGAAGGGATTCCAGAAAATCACTGATATTCTGCTATTTTATGGTCTGCAGGAGCTAGAGCTGGAGAAGTTCATTACTCACACGGTGTCGTTCTCGGAGATTAACAAAGCCTTTGATTACATGCTGAAAGGAGAAAGCCTTAGGTGCGTCATTCGCATGGATGGTTAGATGATCATAACTGCAGTGGTGAGCATTAGCAGATATGCAATCTCTACCATGTTAAAAGCGATGGTTTTTAGTATTGTTGTTTCTTCTGAACTTGTGAAATAAAACAGGTTGCTTGTACTTGGTTTACTGCATTGTGCACTGTAAATTTTTTTTTTTAAATCCTAAACACTACTGAATAAGAGGCTTTTTGTCAACATCTTTAATTGCTCATATTATGAATTTTGATAAGTTGCATGATATTTTTTTTTTCTATTCAGGTCTGGTAAATATATATATAATTGCATAAAACGTTGGATAATTCGTTGAAATGCAAGATTTTCATTATTGGTAATTCAAAAAGTTACTAACATCAACCAAAATTTTAAAAAAATAAAATATATCAATAAATTTAGGTTGTGTTTGGTATCACTTCCAAAAATTTTGAAAACAAAAATAAAAAACAAAAACATAAAACATAAAATGAAAATATAAAATTGAAACTTGTTTGGTTGAACATTAAAACTGAAAGCATAAAACTGGAAAAAAAAATGTGTGTTTATGCTTTTATTTTCATAATAATGGAATATATCCACACCACTATATTTTTTATAACTGCCGCCTTTGCCGTGTTTCACCATTGAAAACATCAGGAGAAAGAAAAAAAGATAAGAAATAAAACAATAACCCAAAGTATATTTGATCATTGTCTTCATATCTCTATACAATTTACAATCTGAAATCTTAAAGAAAGTGCAATCTATAATAAGTGTAACTAGTTCTATTTCCAAAACTTTTAAAAACCTTTTTTTCTTGTTTTCAAAAATTTTGAAAACCTGTTTTTGGTTTTCATAAAAACCAAAACAGAAAATACAAACAAACAATATTTTTTTATTTTCTATTTTTTGAAAACTAAAACAAAAAACAAGAAATAAAAGTGATACCAAACAGACCCTTAGTCATTCTTATTCAATTTCTTGGGATCATGGTTTTTTTTTTTTGGTAAGCACAATCTTGGAGTTCTTAAGGGTGATGATGATCAGATGTTCCAGCTGCTTCTGTGGCACTTGGATTATTATAATTTTTGTTGGCTTCTACAAACTTAACATGACCAAGTTTTTCACCCTTCCTTATCATTTCATCAGCATGTACATCATCATCAATCTCAAGCACCACAGCTTGTGCACCATGTGGACCTTCCACAATAGCCTCCTTCACCTTCAGATGTTCATCAACATGTACAAGTTCAGCTTCTTCAATTGTATTCTTTTTCTTCTTCTTGATTAAGCAACATAGACCAAATACAAGGAATGCAAGAAAAAGAAGTCCAGCAAATGAGACAAACACAACGATTATAATTGTCGTGTGGTTGTCCGGTGAAGGTGACGGTGGTGGTGGGAGGATATGAGGTGGAGGAGGGTGAATGTGGGGCGGAGGAGGGGTTATGTAGGTAGGTGGGGGTGGTGGAGGGAAATGTGGGACGTCAAAGTTATTGGGAGAGGCCATTATATATTAAAGATTACAGGAAGTATTGATCAATTCTGAGCTGTGGAGAAATTGTTGAGCTTGAATGTGTATTTGTAGTGATGGGTTGTGGTTTGTTTATTGTGTTAAAATGTGTTTCAAGTTTTATGTGACTTGGCTCTCATGCTAAGATTTTAAATTGGATTGTTTGCATTGGAAAACACCTCTCAAAGTTTCCTTCGTTTTATCTTGGAGCTGGATTTATTGATTGCAAGATGTGATGAGCTAGTAATAACTAATAATTATTATTAATATTTTTTTTTCTCTCAAGCAAAAATTAAATTCATATCAAAAGAGATATTGAATATTTCAATTTATTTCTATGGTCCAAAATTCTCGTGTCATTTAATTTTTGTTTAGGACAAAAAAATACACCATTGGACCTAGTAATCTCGATCAAAACGCAATTGTAATTTATAGCAGGGTCGTCACTGCCCTTGAAACCCCATGATTATAGGGAACGGGCTGAACATTTAACTTGAATGCTAGATTTAAACCCATGACTTAGAGTTTGTTAATGCCGCTATGGCAACCCCCTTACATGCGTAGTGGTATGCAAGGGTATTTATTTTGGTATGATAGTAATTTTTCTTGTAGTAAGATCTTTCACAAAAAGTATGTGATATTCAAGAATCAAGAGATGAGCTTAGTCACTGTGTTTGTTGTTTAATTTCCTTCCAAAGATTTGAATGTATAGCAGCAATCACTTTTATGTTTACCAATGGATTACAATCATAACTAGAGCAACCCCATGACTGGCCCCCTCTTGGTCTGGTGGTGAAGTTGCATGCAACTCAACCCCCACTCCCAATCACAGGTTCAAGGGCAGGCGCTGGTGGAGAGAGAGACCAAAATTCACCATAAGAGGTGTTCCAGTCTTCCAGAATACCTCCTTCCGGATCAAATGGGATTTATATATCTTTTCCCATCTATAAACAAAGAAAACTAAGAGAAACTACCAGGCAGTCATCATATGTAGAAAATGTTGGAACTTTCATTCATATAATATGTTGTAGCTACATATTTTCTTTCATTATACAAGCTCTTGCTATTGTCACTTGCCAAACAAAAAAATTGAACCGGATGGGACACGTACAGGACCAGAAGGGTTAGCAAAGAGAAACATTTATTCATCTTTTGTAGTCGGCTGCAAAGTGAGAAGATCAAATGATACCAGAAATTGCAGGAAAAATGAGCCTTTGCAGCTTAGTGTTCATTGAAGGGTACCTGATTTTCGCTCAGAATGTATGAAAAGAGAATTTCGTTCCACGTATCAGGCACTCCAGGCAGACACCAATGGGAGCAATCAGGCACCGATGGATTGTCACTCCAAGTGCCCACATGCCCATCACTCCGGAAAGCTCCCATTGGGGTAACGTGCAAAACTCGCACTGGAACTTTCATTTTCTTCGCAACTCCAAGTATTGCGTCTGAAATTGAGCTGCGGTCCCTCCCTCCGGTTAGCGAGGAAGGGCGTTTAGTCACTGTGCAAGGTTTATGGTTTCTGCCACGGGCATAGAAATAGAGTAAGACCATAAGTCCAGTGTAGTTAACGTAGATCTGTTTGTATGATGATATCGATGGAATGAGCATAATATTATCACAAATTAGAAAATTTGCTTCACAAAAGCCACTCACGAGCATGTTCACAGGGACTTTTAACACAATTCGAAGTTGCTTTGAAAGTATGCTGAAATCAAATAATAGATTATGATACAGAAAGCAAAAGGTAAAATGAGACCCAGAGAAGGATGTGGTGGACTAAGAAACTGCATCTCTTACAATTTATCATGATTGGGTAAGAACAATCTAATTTCGAGAATCGTTCAAGCATTTCTTCGACAATGATAGAATAGTTGTGCAAGGGTCTTCACAGTCACAGATATGTTTAAACTTTAATAGAAAACAAATAAATATGGGCCCATTCATGTAAAGATAGTCTTCAATATTCTTTCATGCTTAACCTAATAAGGAATTCTAATCACATTAGTGCAATCACGAAATACAATTTAATTTTTCTTGAAGTTACTATAATCAGATTATGCTGCAATGGAATTATACTCAACAATTTTGGCAACATTATGCAATATGCAGCAAGAGTGGAGAAACAAAATGAGGACACTACACGGTCACTAACCGCACAACATACCTCCAGTGAGAAGATTCGAAAGTTCGGAAGTATACTCTAGTTCTATTTGAGTTAATTGTAGTATCAACCCAAGATGCCCAGGTCTCTAATGCTATTTTGAAGGCAGAAGTTATTGGCATTCCAAGTTTCAGCGCTCCATCAACTTGAAAATAGCAGCCCCTGAAGACATGTTAGGAAGATATTATGTATAGTATCCTTAAAAAGCACACATTCAATGCAAAAACACAATGAAAAATAACCATCAATAAAATAAAAATGTATAGAATATCATGTTATTTAATGGAATACTGGAAAATGACAGCAAAACAAAGTCATTATGCATGTGCATTCACAGAGATAAGGATAGGCGAAAGATGCCCAAATTTGAGGTGAAGATATGAAGTCATTTTGTTCAACCATCAGGCAGCAAATAAGGATGTCAAAAATTGGACAAAAACCTGATAAAAGGATATTCGGACAGGAGAAGAACACCACAATTTGAAAAAATGATTGCCCAAAGATATACAGAGGATGAGCAACCAACTGTGGATACCTCTTGCTATGTAATGCACTGCTCTCAGCAGCCAAATGAGTTTCAAATCTTAATCAAGATCCTTGAAAATTAGGAATTTAAAAAAATTCCATTGAAATTTGAAATCCAAACAAGTCAGCTTGGTTCATAGCAGCAGTTAATTGTATTCTATGTTAGAATACATATATATCATTGAATAACATTTTTCATGATATTTAAGGTCTTTCCCACCTAAACCCTTCTCCCGCACCCTCACTGATCAATGGAAAAGCTAACTGGGAGATGGGAGGGGATTGGTTTCTATTGCACAAAAACAACAAAAAAAGAAAAAAACTTCTCTAGTTAGTTACGGATATATTAATCAATTAACATTAGGCAATGCCTAATAGAAAGTTGCCACAATCATAGGTTGATCGAGCAATGGGCACAAAGGACAACAAACAACTAGAAGTTTTTCTTGTTTAACATGATCTGCAGATTAATTATGCTTAAATGCATCGTTGGAATAATAATCAGTTCAAGTGTATTCTTTTCAACATTCACACTCTAGATAGGATGGTGGTCTACAACCATTTATTCCTAAATCAAAGACTCCAGGAAAGATGTGTCTAATCAGAAACATCACACAGATTGATCCGCATGTTCAGTAGACCATGAACCTGTCATGTAAATGGTCAACCCTGCCAACATCTCATAGGCAATTCAGATAATTCAATAGCTTTGCCTTCTAATGAGCTTGAGCATGCACAAATTCTAGGGCTACTAGGTAGCTATGAAACGCATTTGCTAAATAGACTATCCTAATATAGAACTGGGATTCACCGTGAAATATATATCAAGAAAACTAAACACCATGAAGCGGTTTAGGGCTTAAGGTTTAGAGTTACATATACGACCATCTGATATTCCTGCTTTAATCACTTAAAACTCGAAGTCGAAAGTTGAAATAATGATTAGCTGATTTGATTGCTCATGCTTTTATCGGAAAAGTCCCAAATAATGTAAGTCCCCAAATTGACATCAAGACACATCAACACATCAGAAAGTTATGCCTCTTGATTGTGGATTCGCCGTGAAATATATATCAAGAAAACTAAACACGATGAAGCGGTTTAAGGTTTAGGACTGATTAGCTGATTTGATTGCTCATGCTTTTATTGGAAAAGTCCCAAATAACATAACTTCCCCAAATTGGCATCAAGTCACATCAATACATCAGAAATTCATGCCTCTTGATTGTTTTCCTTTGTGAAATATTAAAACATTAGAGATGCATATTGTTGATTGACATTAATGTAGAATGGAGCATGACCTATGAAATCTTAGCAGTGTGAAATTCTAGAGAAAATAAGTACTCATAGCACAAAACTTTTGTAAATTTAAATAAATTCAAATTCAAAACCAATATATCAGTAATAAACTATGGAAATTAAAGCTTGAAAAATTGAGATCGCTTACGTTGCGAAAAGTTTAGTCGGGGTCCACCAGTGTCCCGAATTGAAAACCAGAACATCTGCATCTATCCACTCTTTACTAATAAAATCCAACTTGTCCAATTTAATAGTTGACTTCACTCTCTTTGGTGCATGCTTTGGTGAAGATGCAGGCTGCACCAAGAACACTGACCGATAAAAATCAACTCTCAGATTAAATGTTCCAAACTCTACACTCAAAAATCTGATCTGTTTAGTGATCTTATTCCCATTGATTTCACGCACACTTGTCTTATCCTCCAAACCAGTCATGAGCATACAAATGAAAGATTCCCATTGTGTTCGGCTCAACGAATCACCAACAAAAACAACCCGTTTCCCACGGAGCCCCTCAAGAGCTTCTCGTGCGCTAAACCACAGTAGGTCACAATTTTTAGGCTTCCATCTCCATTTCATATAACCTCTATCTCTTCTACCATTAGATATGCAATTAAAACCACGTTCCGCAAAGGGACATTGTGAGGCATTATACAAAGGATAACTATCCTCTTGAATCCAACTTCCTTCAAACACATTGCACTCACTAATCGAATCACTTGAATTGGACATTCCGTGCTTATAAACAAGAGTACTTGTATAAGGAAACACATATAGATATGCACAAGCCATGGCTAGAAAGAAGATTAGAACTGAACCGATCGCAACAAGTGCATAGAGTGATTGAAAAATCCAAACTTTACACTGACCCTTTATCATTCTGAAGCTGAAACTCGATACCCTTGAATAAAATTTCCTAAAATGATCAAAAGAAGAAAACCCACTTATTTTCTCCATCATTTGTATGCCCCCATCCACCCCCAAACAAGTAAATCAAATGCTATAATTAGATAAACAATTTATGAGATAGAAAAAGAAAGAGTCGACCAATAATAGCATATATCCAAAACCCCATCAAGGACTAGACAAAAATAGAATAATTGTACCACACCAAATTTGTACGCTTTAAACCACATTTTGAAAGAAGAAACTTACTGGAATTTGCTGGCGCAGTTTAGGGAGTGATTGTTCCGGAGAAGGAAATGTGAGGGCATTGGAAGGGAGGACATTTAGGTCATTTAAAGGTGTTTCTTTGGTTAGGACATGATTTGGGAACTTCGTAGAGGCCGTAGTTGAACTACTTGGTGAACATATGGAAACAACTGGAAAGCCGGACTATGTGAATTAGATGTAGTGCTGCCAAATCTAGAATAGTTGAACACGTGTTCAATTATCAAAGTTAGAGAGAAGACGTATGGCTAGAGGCCCAAGCTCTGGAGTTGGCATGATCGCTTCCGGTCCAAGAGATTGTGATTATTGCGTGCAAAGCAGATTATCTTCTCACTTTGTTCTCTCTTTTTGTTTTTTCCGGAAATGGAAGGCAAGAATTGAATTCGACTCTTTGGAGGCTCCGCCCGTTTTTGAGGCGTTTATAATATATTTCAAGCAAATATCAATGAATCAAAAACTGAACTCTACCAGTTATTGAAATAGTAAAAATTTAATTACTCTAACAAGTAAAACTGAATTTAATCTGTTATAGAAATCAATTGTAAATATTATCTCCTCCTTCTTTTTTTCTTTGGTCATGGTTATAATGATGATGTACAATGCAAGAGACTTAATATTGTCACCCAACAAAGGGAACTTGGTTGTTGAAAACAACTTTAGTGGTTGATGGTATCATCAAATTTAGTAGGTGCATCCATGAATATCATAAGTTCTAGAAAAATTTGGGCAGTTTGGTAAATACAAGCAATATCACTAACTGAAGTAGAAAATCTTTCCATTTGTTTTTCAAAAAAATGTACGTGGATTTTGTCACAAGAATTTGCATCTATATTAAATAAATATTTTGTTTTTGCAACTATAATAATAATTTCTAAGTAATTTCTTTTGTATTTTTTTGATACATGTTAAACTATTGGGCCGCGCCGAGCTTGAAAATTTTAGATAAATTGCAGGCCCAGCCTGATTTTTTTTTTTGAATTCACAACATGGATAACACTGAAGCCGGCCTTCTTCCCCATCACCCACATTACCTTAAGAAAACATATATTAATTTAAAAAGTAGCCAATACTTAAGTATTTTATACTAATCATTTTAACACTTCTCGGTCTTGATTTCATCTTCTCATCTCCTCCATGGACAGATCCCCGCGAAAAGGACTGCAGGGCCCGCGGCCCACGCCTCTCAAATCACAATGTCCGTAAAGGCTCGCACAAGATCCGAAAACCACCGGTGGCACCACCACCTCATCAAAAACAATCACAGCAGCAACAACCGCGGTCTCCGATCATAATTTACACCGTGTCTCCAATAGTGATCCACACCCATCCTAGTGAGTTCATGAATTTAGTCCAACGCCTCACCGGATCATCTTCTTCTTCCGCCACGTGTAAAACATACAATCTCTTCCATGACGATTGTGGGGCGGTATCGCCTGCGGCCAGATATGCTACAATCGAGAAGGCTAATAAATCCCCGGAAGGAAAGAAGAAAGTAAGCGATGTGGGATTCGAAGAGAGAGGTGGGGATGTGTTTATGGAGAGGTCAAGTAATAGTTTTCCAGGTATTTTGTAGCCGGGGCCGGCTTCCTTGCAACCGATATCACCAACTCTTTTCCTGCGCCGTCGAACTCGATTGCGAGCTTTTTCTATGATTTGAGTCCTGCAATACATGGGAACAGTAGTTTCATGAGAGCATCTAAAGTGATAAAATTTGTGGTCACACTCCAAATTTTCCTAAATTATGTTCTCTTTTTTAGTTGGTACAATTTAATTGGATAAGTGGATCCCAAAATCTACACTATTCATCAACACTTCATACATTCTAACAATCTATAATCATTTTTTTTATTTTCTCTCTCTTCATTTTCGTCATCTCTCTTATTTTTCATCATATCTTTATTCCTTTTCATCTTCTCTCTTTCTTTCCATCATCTCTCTTTTACTTCTCATTACATCTCTCTTCTTTTTTCATTATCTTTCTCTTCATTATTTATCAATTACCATAAACTTAGATCAAGCATGGACTAATTTTTCAAGTGTCATTTTTTATCACAAGTATGCATGTAGTGCTTAATTTATCAAGAAAGTATTATTTTAAGTATCCATTGTGAACATCTAACACTTAATTTATCAATAAAATATCATCTCAAATACTCTAAAATCATTTCATTGTGGATGCTCTCATGCCTAATCCTTCAAAAAGCAGCTTTGTTTCACCTCATTTGACTTCACCTTCTGTTGACCTTTTCAATAATTTCTTTGATTTGTAATTTTTTCAATGTGTAGATTCATTGAAGAAGAAGAAGAAGAAGATACAAAATTGAGGGGCCAAAAGAGAAATGTTGATCTATTTTTTGTGGTTTAGCTAGTTGGATACCTCTTAATGGCTTCATCCATCGTTACAAAATCTAAAGGGCATTAAGCAAGCAAGCTATTTCGTTAGTTCTCCAGAATGTAATGTTTTTATATTTTTATTAAAAAAGAATGTCCACTAAAAGGAATATCACATAATTTTTTTTCAATAGTATTAAATTTAAAGAAAGAAAATAAAACAAAGATTCCAGCTCAACAGTGAAGAATGTCCTAATCAAGGGAACTGAAAACTGCCTCCAATTGTGTTGTTACCAGCAGGAGGGTTGATTGCAACCCAAAGGAGGGATATGGTGATTGCAATAAGACCTGACCAGACAAAAACAATGGTTGGTGTTCTTCCTCTCCTTCCCATCAGTCCTTTCGCGAACGGGTAGAGATGAGCCAACACCCAGAAACTGAAGAAAACACCGCCTAATAGTCGGCTCCATTGTGGTATCACACTGTATATTGTTCTGCTAAACCCAACTGCTATGGCAATCAAGTTCACCATCATGATCGTGATTGGCGGTATCATTAGCGACGACCATTTAACAATATAAAGCTCAGCAAACTCATCATCTACATCGTCACCACCTGATTTAGATGTCAAGGTGAAAGAAATTTCGATTCCAGCAATGACTTTCAGTAGCCCCTGGAGCACAGCAGCAAGGTGAGCACTAGTACCTCCAATTAACCAAAACTGTTCATTCCTCCACCACTCTTCTAGATCAATACCGGACCATTTAATCTCCAGCACAGCGAGCATGGAGAGTGTCACAGTGATGGTCAGAAGGTAAACAAGGAAAGTGACATTGAGGGTCTGCACAATAAACTGGCCAGAAAATAGAGAAAGTGCAGGAAGGAAGCAGTAGACAATCAGAAAGATCGAAGTAAAAGGATATATTCCAACATTGAGGTATGCTATCCTCTGTAGAAGTTTCATCCTTGTGCTGGCAAGCAAAGCATTGTTACGAGAGAAGAAAATCTCAACGGAACCAGTTGCCCACCGAAGGACTTGATGAAGCCTATCAGTCAGATTGATTGGAGCAGTTCCACGGAAGGCATCAGGCTTGGTCACACAATAAACAGATTTCCATCCCCTGTTATGCATTCTATATCCAGTGACTACATCTTCAGTAACAGACCCATAAATCCACCCTACACGCTGTCCCCACTCAGTCTTGTCTTCATACCAGCAGGAGATGACACTAATTGCCTCGGCAACAGTTGAGGCAACAAGAAGTTCACGGGGAATAGTGAGAGCACCGGGGGGGCGTCCATTCTTAACAGCTGGGTGATCAGCAAGGGGGCGACCTTGGAACTCAGCCACTGGGATAGAATCAATAAGGAAACTGGAGTTCCCAAACCTCTTAGGGAGCAGGGATAGGTTCATCTCCTCACCATCAGAATCACCCATTCTTAGAGCCCGATTCTCTTCTGGGGTATTGGAAACGAAGGAATTCTTTTTTCGACGAGCAAAGCAGCACCTGCAGCAACCAGAATGGTGCTCTTTTGCTCGACGAGGGTCAAATCCATAAAGAGCAACCCTTCGAAAGAGGCATCCAGTCCCGACATAGACGGGACCCATAAGCCCATCAAGTGCTCTCATGTTTACATCAAAGAAAACAGTATTGTGATTGGCATATCGGTCAGAAGGATCAATGCCTTCGAATCTCTGAGGAAATTGGACATAACAGATACGATCACCTCCTCGATCCATCATGAAGCACATGCCTTCCCTCAATGCTTGGGAGTTGTAAATGTAGTGATCACAATCAAGATTGAGAATAAATGGTCCATTAGACATGATGGCAGAGGCTCGAACCAGGGCATTCATGGCACCTGCCTTCTTGTTATGATCATAGCCTGGACGCTTCTCGCGAGAGACATAAACCAGCAGTGGGAGACGGATATCAACATCAGTAAGGTCAACAAGCCCATCCTCAGCAGTTCCGTGGAGTGGTTCATCACTGGGAGGCTTCAACATAACCTACAGCCACAAAATTTTTAGTACATACAACAATTAGAAAAAGTTACTATTAGGATTGTACAGTAAAGGATAAGATTGTAATTACACTGTTTTCTAGGGCTGTACAGTAAAGCCGGCACTCAAAACAGTGTAAAGCATTTTACTTTTTGTAAAGTTACTTTATGTCACGTGCCGAGTAACGACGAGCGTCGATGGAGCCCAATGTGTACCCGGCTCTGAATGCTTGACATGTGTCCTTTTGTACAGTAATATTTTGTACTATAAATAAGGGTTCGGAAAACGGTCTCAGGACACCGAACTTCCACTCAGGACACCGAACTTCCACTGCAATAATACTCTCGCATTTTCCAAAGAACTCTTGCTTCCAAAATCGACTTAGGTTTTAACTACCTAAAACCTAAACCCCAACCCAACCCAAACTGGTATCGGAGCCATCTCGCTTTCCAGGACCCAGGAGCTGCTAAGGTATACCCCTCTACCCTAGCTTTGTGAATATATATATGGTCGGCTAGGCCGATAAGGCCAAGAGATGGCCTGAGATCTATGTTATTACATATTTTGTATATGCTGTTTATCTAAATCTAAGAAAGTACTGCGATATGTGTGACTTGTGGTGTGATGTTACCGCAAAAGTTTGATACTGGAAAAATTACGTGTTTCTTTGTATACCGGTGAGGTAGGGCAGCAGGGCAGCGTGGTAAGTCCCGGGGTAAGTCCCGAAAATTGTAGTCGGTAAAAGAAACACTTAAAAGGACCGTTCAAAACTTTTGCTTGTTCACACATATATCAGTACGATCTGGGTGACATAGTGTATGTCAAGATAAACATGTTGGGCAAAATATGTAATACATATGATGGAAGGTATATATCTCTTGGTCTATCTCAATTTGACTGTTTTAAGTGGTTATAAATATATATATTCTATGATAAGTGTTATTCCAATTTGTATGAACTGCTACGAGTCCCTGAAGCAGTTAATCATCTGCCCAGGGTTAACAATTTCTTCTCTCTCCCCTCAATCAGATCTTGGTTCCGGGATCCGGTCCAAGAGTTGCAGGAACTTTAACCTCTAAAAGAAGTTATAACAAAATGAATTGCATCTGCATGCCATGTTACACCTGTTGGTATGGGGCTAACTGCCCTGAGGATAAATTTAGTACTTAAATCTTAGCGCGGATTACCGCCAGAGATTTAAAGACAATTGAATTATTCCAAGACCAATTAGATATACTACAGAGACCCGTCGAACTTAGGTCAAGATTTACTCGTTAAAATGGATCCTATTTATCGACTAGAAGACATACTTGAAAATATGGATTTTGAAAATAATAATAGATTAATTCAATTAAGAGACTCGTTGACAAGGTTTAGAAATCAACAATCTAGGTCTCAAAGAGCATGTGAAGGGTCACATAGTGTATTACCACCAGGAATATGCTATTGTTTAGAACATAGGAATAGAATTTATCTATTAAACATGATGATTAATGCTATAGGACATATTATAAGTAGAAATAATATGCACAGTACTAGACAAAGGCGTAATGGATGAAAAAGAATATAATTCACTTAGCCTAATACTAGCAAAAAGAATAAGTGGAGTAAAAAAGGATGGACAGTTTAAACATGACTGTTACTTTCCCCATGAATTTGAACACAGTCTACATACGAAAGAAAATCTACAATTAAACAGTATGGTAGATCTAATAATATCACAAGGAGCATATTTAGAAGAAAGTTTAGAAAAGCTAAATAATAAATGGATACAATTAAACCATGATTATAAGTTAATAGAACAATTTATAGAGAAAATAATGGTAAATATTAATTATATCCATGAACAAAATGAAGAAATATTAAGGAATATAAAAAATATCCAGGATAGGTTAGATAGAGAGAAGTATGAAAAAACAAAGGATATAGAAATAGATAAAATCCTAAATGAATTTAGTAAACTAAGAATAAGTTTAAATATAAATGACTGAAGGTAGTGGTGATTATATAGCGGCCCTCAGAAATTCTGAGGAGTATTCACATCCTCCTATAGGATTTTCACAAACAGACCTACCAGGAACAGTAGGCCAAGATAGGATTATAATATCCCAAAACATTGTAATAATATCATTATTAATAAATTTACATGCAAAATTAAATACACTTATGACCAGGCTAACCCAGGATACACATCATGATATACAACCTGAGTTAGAAAGAATTGTAACTATGGTAAAAGACTTAAAAGTGGATAAAAAGAAACCATCTTTAGAACCCATTAGATTCGGAACTAATATTAGACCATCATCATCAGAATGACAGAATCACAAACAACTGAAGTCCAGCCTACTTTCAGTAGGATAGGAACAAGAATTAGACAGGAGCCAAGTCTGCAAATAGGAAATAGTCCTACTTCTTTCTTGGATAGGTTACTCAGACCTAAAACCCTCCAGTCTAGACATCTAGATGAAGTCACAGACATAACCAGAGATACTGAGGTTTTCTCTAATAGAGAAATATCTCTTATGAACCCTAGGAGATTATATGGCATAGGAAGGTTCAGCAGAACCTCATCTTTATTACGATCACAAAGGGAAATAGACCTTACAGTCTTAACAGCACCAGTAACCCTTCCCTTATTAGAAAACGAAACTATTGAACAAATCCAACGAATGGGTAGACAATATGCTCATTTAGGATTAATAATAATTGGATTAAAAGGATTACACAGGAAAGGCTTAGGAACAAAAGTAATGGTAATATTACAAGACAGAGGGTTTTCTGACCCTGATAGATCAATTATAGCCACAATGGAAGTAGATATGAATAACTGTATTGGACTAGTATATCATTCTCCAAATTTCCCAATACAGGTGGCTGATTTAAGAAGAATCCAAATATCCTTTTTATCAAAAGGATATGAAACCTTTAATCCTACACAGTCTAACTTAATGGCTTTTATAGGATTTATTGGAAAATTATCAGATTCAAATGATACACAATATAAGCTAAGTATTCAAGGTATAGTAGATGGAATAGCCTCACAGGGCATAAAAATGATTTTTCCCATGGAAATTTCTAGCTCAGTTTTGGCAGGAAAAGAATGGGATGAAACCCCAGTCTTTAACCCAATCCAAAATACTAAAATACCACAAACACAAAAGATGTACAAATCATTAGGAGGACGCATATCTTTTAGGTTTGATGATTACAAGGACGAAGCATCCACTTCTTCTAATACTGATTAAATTTCGGAAGAACCAGTTAATGGAAGAAGGTAAAATAATATTCCCAAAAGAATTAAAACTTACATATAATGATATGCTTCTTGCTGAACAGGAAGCAATAGATAAAGGAATAATTAATGAAAATGACGGATTCATACAAGATAGAGAAGGAAATATATATTTTAAAAGAAATATCATAGAAAATGATAATTCCCCACAATTAATAGACGAATCCATATCATTATTAGACAAAGAAGTTTCTCCAGTAGAAGACTTAGATATAGAACTGATATTCCCAAAATACCCCTACTAATGGGAGAAAGCCACGTGGCAGAATAAGTTCCAGTGAGGACAGTATGGGTGACGTACCGAAGGGTACACTTCGGTTCTCGACCGAAGTGCATACCTCTGCACTATCAGACCGAAGACCGCACTTCGATAACCGTACTACAGAAGCATGTACGCACGAAGTTCAACTGATGAAGAGTCCTCATAGGACGCCAATTCTAGATAGAGTCCTACTCCCCTTTGGAGAGGGATACAGATGGAATTTACCATCCGAAAAACCCTCTAGAAAACCAATGAGAGAGAGTCCGACTCCTACTACAACTCAAACACTTCAAACTCATATAAAAGGGGAACCTCTGCCCTCAGGTAAGCCATCTAACTCTTGCATTCTAAAATACTTACTGAGCAAGAGGCAACGCTCGAAGCAACGAGCCATCCTCCCAAGTTTAGTACTGTACTGACTTGAGCGTCGGAGAGGTCCCCCCGAGTACACCCTCGGGGCCCTACTGAAGCTTACGTTCGCTTCTTGTGCAGGAAGAAAGGAAGAGATCACGTACCAGCAAAGGAGAAATTAGTTATTCCAGCTCAGTCTGACTTGGCTAATTTGTCTGATAGGGTAGACCTGTTTTAGACATCATCAGTTTGGCGCCGTCTGTGGGAAGGAAGTACACTTCCCTAAAGAAACTCACAATGGTCAGATTGAGAAAAAATGTCGCTTCTACTTCAGAAACAAGCCGTCGAGTTGATGACCTTAATGCTCCCGACCGGGGGCAGGGTGAACACCCCCATCATGAGGAGGTAGAACACCAGAAGGATGTTGCTAACCGAACCAACCAGCATAACCAGGACGCTGGACCGTCCCAAGTACCTTGCACTCAGGAACAATTCCAACAACTTTCCCAGCAGGTGCAAATGTTGACTGAACTAATCATGAACCAACAGACACCTAGAAGGGGAACTACCTACAATGAAGATGTCGGTCGACACCTAGATGAGATGAACAAGAAGATTGCAGCATTACAAGGAGTGTCCCCAATGGAGGGAGTGTGGGACAGTACGTTGACCCCTTTAGCTCCTGAAATACTTGAAGCTGAAATGCCGCGTCACCTTATTGTTCCAAAGCTGGAGAAGTATGAAGGGTTAACTGACCCCTGTGATCATATCCAGGGTTTCAAATCAATGATGGAGTGTCGGGGGGCAAATGCCCTGATAATGTGTAAGATATTCCCATCAACCCTTTTTGGACCAGCAAGAACTTGGTTCAATCGATTACCGAGAAACTTGCGCTTCACTTCTCCGCCGCACGAAGGACGACAAAGACTAGTTTGGATCTGATGAATCTTGACCATGAGCATGGAGAATCACTTCGATCATTTCTTGCAAGGTTCAATAGAGCATGCTTGGAAATCCCACATGTCCAGGTAGAAGTAGCTATTTCGGCCCTGGTAAGGACAGTAAGGGATGAAGCGTATGTACGCTCATTAACGAAAAAACGCCCGAAGACTATGGGAGAACTCTACGCTAGGGGAGATAAGTTCATGCAGTCAAAGGACATGATGAAAATTTCTCAGTTCTCTTCTTCCTCGGCCCCTGCCAAAAAAGGCTCGAGCGCCCTGGGAAAGACTGAGAAAGACTTACCCCCTCCAAGCAAGAAGCAAGGAAGAGTAGAATGAAAGAATGACAAAAAGAAGGATGATCAATCTAGTAGGAAGACTGACCAGGGTCCAGTCCCTCGGTATAGTTCCTATACTCCTCTTAATAATTCATTGCATAATATCCTTCTTGAAATAAGTAACAGGGATATACTGAAGTGGCCTAAGAAAATGAGGGCCCCGGCAGAAAAGCGTACTTCAGATAAGTATTGCTTGTTCCATAGGGATCATGGTCATGACACTGAAGAATGTAGGCATCTCAAGGATGAGATTGAAGGCCTCATAAGGCGAGGCTACCTGAAGCAGTTCACTTCAGATAGAGAAGAAAAGAGAAGAAGAACCGATGGTGATGATAGGGATAACGACCGAAGGAGACAAAGAAGAAGGGATAGGTCTCCTCGTCACCAAAGGGGGACTGCTGGGACAATTGGAGTTATTGTAGGAGGTCTGGCCGCAGGAGGAGAAAGCTCCTCAGCAAGAAGGGCTTATGCTCGAATAAATGAAGTAAGTAAGGAAAGAAAGAAGCTGAGAAGGGATGAAGAAAAAATTATTTTCTCAGAAAAAGATGCTGAAGGTATCCAGGATCCACATGATGATGCCCTAGTTATAGAAGCAGTCATCGCAAATTTCACAGTGAAAAAGGTTCTGGTGGATAATGGAAGTGCAGCAGATATCTTGTTCTATCACGCCTTCAAAGAGATGAAGATCTCAGAAGAAAAATTGAAGAACTTTTCGGTTCCTTTATATGGGTTCGCAGGGGAATCCATAGTTCCCAAGGGAGTCATATCCCTACCTGTTACTCTGGGAACCTATCCAAGGACGGTTATGCATATGATCGATCTTCTTGTAGTAGATGTTCAATCCCCCTACAATGCCATCATTGGCAGACCATTGCTGCACAAGGTTCGGGCGGTGGTCTCTACTTACCACCTCAAAATGAAGTTTCCAACTTCTAATGGGGTAGGAGAAGTGAGTGGGGATCAGAAGTTAGCTCGAATGATGTACTATACGGACTTGAAGGACAAGAAGAAGACCTCCATATCAGTTGGAAGCTTAGATGTTCGGGAAGAAGAGAAGATACTGAAGCCAACACCGGTTGAAGCACTTCTCCCAATAACTGTGGAGAAAGGAGCTGAAAAGAAGTTATTTCTATGGTCTCTTTTAAATAAAAAGTTAGCTGAGGAGGTAACCAAGCTCATCCTCTCTAACATAAAGAACTTCGCATGGAGTGCGCATGAGATGCCAGGAATTAGTAGGGAAGTCATTTCCCACAGTTTGAGCATCATACCGGGGACTAAACCGGTCAAACAGAAAAAGCGTAACTTCGCCCTAGAGAGACAAGCTGCTATCAAGGAAGAAGTGGGGAAGTTACTTGAAGCCGGTTTCATCTGAGAGGTGCGGTATCCAGATTGGTTGGCCAATGTGGTCATGGTAAAGAAGGCGAATGGAAAGTGGCGTATGTGCGTTGACTTCACGGATCTAAACAAAGCTTGTCCTAAGGACTGCTATCCTCTTCCTAAGATTGATCAATTAGTGGATGCAACTTCAGGCCACGAACTCCTTAGCTTCTTGGATGCTTATTCGGGGTACCACCAGATCAAGATGGACCCAAGAGATGAGGAGAGTACCTCATTCATAACTCCAGAAGGGACATATTGCTATAAGGTTATGCCCTTCGGACTTAAGAATGCTGGTGCCACTTATCAAAGGTTGATAAACCATGTCTTTGCTGATCAGATAGGAAAATCAGTAGAAGCATATGTAGATGATATGGTCGTGAAGAGTAGAAGGGCGGAAGATCATCCTTCAGATCTTCAAAAAATGTTTAACACTTTGGATAAGTTTCAAATGAAATTGAACCCAGACAAATGCGCTTTTGGAGTAAGCTCAGGAAAATTCCTAGGCTTCCTTGTCACTAGTAGAGGAATCGAAGCAAACCCAGAGAAGGTTGAAGCCATTCTTCAGATGGAACCTCCGAAGTCTCCGAAAGAGGTTCAGAGATTAACAGGAAGAGCAGCGGCACTTGGGAGATTCCTTGCTAGGTCGGGTGATAAGTGTAGACACTTCTTCTAGGCCTTAAAAAAGGCCAAGGAATTTCAATGGACTGAAGAGTGTCAGAAGGCATTTGAGGATTTAAAGGAATACCTCGGACATCCTCCCCTACTAACATGTCCAAAAGAAGGAGAGGTATTGTACTTGTACCTTGCTACGACAGATCATGCAGTAAGTGCAGTCCTTATCCGGGAAGAAGATAAAATTCAGAAGCCAGTGTATTATGTCAGTAAGGTCATGATAGATGCTGAGACTCGTTATACCGAAGCAGAGAAATTTGCTTTAGCATTGGTTACTGCGGCTCGAAAATTAA
The DNA here is from genome assembly GCF_013401445.1 of Tripterygium wilfordii. Lineage (NCBI taxonomy): Eukaryota > Viridiplantae > Streptophyta > Magnoliopsida > Celastrales > Celastraceae > Tripterygium > Tripterygium wilfordii. The sequence goes on along the minus strand of NC_052254.1, from coordinate 24,127 downwards.
GACCCTACTTCCAAGCCCATACTGTAGTAGTTCTTACTGACCAACCATTGAAGAACATACTTCAGAAGTCGGACACATCAGGAAGATTGATAAAGTGGTCCATTGAGTTGAGTGAGTTCGACATTCAATACAAACCAAGACATGCGATTAAGGCTCAAGCCTTAGCAGATTTTGTTGTTGAATGTCGTCGCCCAACCTTAGTGACACTGACCGAAGAGGACTACCCAAAATGGAACCTTTACGTTGATGGTTCTTCTAACCAAGAGGGTAGCGGAGCAGGAGTACTCCTCTTTGGTCCGGGGGGCATATGTATTGAACATGCACTTCATTTTCACTTCAAAGCGTCAAATAATGAAGCAGAATACGAAGCGGTACTAGCTGGATTGAGACTTGCTGCCGAACTTGAAGTTAAGTATTTGTTGATCAACAGTGACTCTCAGCTACTAACTGAACAAATGAAGGGAGACTATGAGGCGAGAGGCTCAAATATGGTCAAGTACTTAGCTGCGGTCAAGAAATTACTGGCCAAGATTCCCAAGGTAGAGATCAATCGAATACCTAGGGAGGAAAATGCAAAAGCAGATGTCCTTGCTCGATTAGCTTCAGCCTGTTCAGCCAAAGGACCTACTTCGGTCAGAATTGAAGTACTTCCTCAACCAAGTATTTCGGCTGAACTAGAAATGGCTCCGGTTGAAGCTGAACCAAGTTGGAAGGACCCAATCAGAGAATTCCTGCTTGAAGGGAAACTTCCTGAAGATAGGAATGAAGCAAGAAGTCTCCGGAAAAGGGCAGCAAGATATACTCTGATGGATGGAGAATTATACAGAAGATCCTTCACACTTCCATACTTGCGATGTTTGGCGCCCAGAGAGGCCGATTATGCCCTAAGGGAAGTGCATGAAGGGATTTGTGGAAGTCACATAGGGGGAAGAACATTAAGTTATCAGGTGCTACGTTGTGGATACTACTGGCCTACAATGGTGTCAGACGCCAAAAAGCTTGTTCAAAAATGTGATAAGTGCCAAAGGCATTCCAATGTACCCCACCTTCCTCCTAGCCAGATGGTGCCTATTCAGAGTTCTTGTCCATTTGCTCAGTGGGGTATGGACATTCTTGGACCATTCCCACCAGCATCGGGTCAAAGGACATATCTGATAGTAGCCGTGGACTACTTCACTAAGTGGGTAGAAGTAGAGCCACTTGCAACTATTTCTGAGAATAAGGTAATAGACTTCATCTGGAGAACCATTGTCTGTAGATATGGGATACCAAGGGCCCTTATTGTTGATAACAACAGACAATTTGTCGGAGGAAAGATGAAGAAGCTATGTGAAGAGTTGGGGGTTGATCTCAGAGTCACTTCGGTCAGTCACCCACAAGCTAATGGGCAAGCCGAAGTGACAAACCGAGTGATCCTCCAAGGTTTGAAGACAAGACTAGATAGTGCCAAAGGAAGATGGGTGGAAGAACTACCGAGTGTGCTATGGTCCTACCGAACCACAGCACGGACTTCTACTGGAGAAACACCCTTCTCCCTGGCATTTGGCTCCGAAGCCGTGATACCTGTAGAAATTGGAATCCCAACTACAAGGATCATTAACTTCAATATCCAGGAAAATAATGAAGCGCTTCTGAATAATTTAGACCTGGTGGAGGAAGTTAGAGAAGAAGCTTGAATCAGAACTGCTGCGTATAAGCAGAGGACTGCCCGGTATTACAACCGTAGGGTCAAAGAAAGAAAATTCACCCCAGGGGACCTGGTCTTAAGAAAGAAGGAGGCCGCAGGAAAGAACCCCGGAAAGTTAGGGGAGACCTGGGATGGACCTTACAAAGTAATTGAAGCATTCAAGGAAGGAACATACCGAATTGAAGACCCAGAAAACCCTGGGAAGAAGATGCGTCCTTGGAATGCTGACAATCTACGTAGATATTTCATTTAGTTGAACAATAATTTTTTTTAAAGAGTTGTAATTTTTTCATTAGTTCAATAAAACAACAGTTCAGAAGTTGTCGCAATCAATCCTCCAATTAGACCCTTCGGTCCATTAAGACCCTTCGATCCAATCAGGCCCTTCGGCCCAAAACTTAGAAAATATTCTAAGTCTAAAATATAGACCCTTCGGTCCAATCAGGCCCTTCGGCCCAAAACTTAGAAAAATTTTCTAAGTCTAAAATATAGACCCTTCGGTCCAAACAGGCCCTTCGGCCCAACGCTTAGAAAAATTTTCTAAGTCTCAAAATTAGGTCACTTCGGCTCTTAGACCCTTCGGTCCAAACAGGCCCTTCGGCCCAAAACTTAGAAAAATATTCTAAATCTAAAATATAGACCCTTCGGTCCAAACAGGCCCTTCGGCCCAAAGCTTAGAAAAATTTTCTAAGTCTCAAAATTAGGCCACTTCGGCCCTTAGACCCTTCGGTCCAAACAGGCCCTTCGGCCCAAAGCTTAGAAAAATTTTCTAAGTCTCAAAATTAGGCCACTTCGGCTCTTAGACCCTTCGGTCCAAACAAGACCTTCGGTCCACATAAGACCCTTCGGTCCAAACAGGCCCTTCGGCCCAAAGCTTAGAAAAATTTTATAAGTCTCAAAATTAGGCCACTTCGGCCCTTAGACCCTTCGGTCAAATCAGGTACTTCGATCTTGAAGTGTATACTTCATCCGAAGCCAACCCTTCGGCCACAACAAGTACTTCACGCTCGAAGTACACTTCAAGCATCCTCAACCGAAGTAAGGTCAGACAATAAAGTACACTTCAAGCATTCACAACAAATTTTGCAAATAAAAGTAGAGCGAACTGAACATGAAAAGAGAGAGATATCATTACCAAATGATACTTAACCGTTCATACAAAAAAAAATAATGAAGTTAAATGTCTTCGGTTGAAGGGGGCAGCTCCGTCTCTGAAGGTTCATGCAGGGTAGCTTCTGGCAAGATCGGTTCAGGAGGATTTGGTGGAGGAATACCCTCTGGCGTAAAGGGACGAACTTCGCCAAGCTCGGCCGAGTGAATGGGAGAATCACCTTCGGTAGGGATGACATGAGGGGGATCTTCATCTGAAGTAACTACGATAAGATCAACAGTGGAAGGATGTTCATCCCCATCCTCGAAATCTTCTTTAGAATTCTCGTCATCTTCAGCCTGTCGACGAACTTCTTCCTCAGCCCTAGCAAGTTCAGCATATATCTCCTCCTTGGACTCCTCCAGTCCGTCCTTTCTAACCAAAACCGGGCAAATCTTATCAAGAACACTTGGATCTTGCCCAGCCTCAATTAGAGCCTTCCTGGCCATTTTGAAGGCACCACGACCACCGAAGTAGCCTTCTTGACGAAGAGTTAACTTGAACTCCTCAGAGGCTTTGAACTCTTGAACCCCCAGGGCCTTGCCTTCGGCAATAGCCTTCACTCGTTCAGCTTCAGCAGCTTGGGAAAGCCTAGTGACCTCAGCCTCCAGCCGGGATTTTTCCTTACGGTATTTGAGCTCCTTGGCGTTAGCAGCATTTAGAGCTTCGGTCCTCTCCGTCAGTTCGGCCCGAAATGTCTCTAGCTCGGCTTCAGCTTTCGCCTTCGCCATGGCAGCTGCTTCGGCCCTTTCAATTGCTGCCGTTTCATTGTGAGCCATGTTCGCTATGCCTCCAGGAAGTGTAGCAAGAACAGAGACAACCTACATAGGCATAATGAACTTCAGTACTTCGGGACCAATTTCATCTGTAAAAATACCAAGTCAAAAAAGGAGAACCGAAGTTAAATGAAATTATTATACCTTCATAGCTGCAACGTTCAGCTCTGACACCTTGTCTGACAAAGCAAGCGCTTCGTATCGACTGAAGTCAGCCGGAGTTGGAGCCTTCGCAACCATCCTACCCGCAATGGTTGGGTTATTGGCAGAATCACTCACCAGAACATCCCAGTTCGGTGTATGAACAGTGAGGTCTTCAATTTCCATCCTTCGGGGAGGTTGGGTCACTGGAAGAGGGATGTTGACATAATCTGAAGTCCGAGAGGGGTTTGAGCTCAGTTGAGTCACCCTGACCGAACTGTGAACAGTTGTGGGAGCGTTGAGCACATTGGCTGCAGCAGAAGTCTCTCCCGTTGTATTCTTCCTTGAACGCTTCGGGTTCGGCTTCCTCCTGTTTCCCTTACCAATGCCGTGCTTCTTGCCCTTCGAAGCCCCATCGCTGAACATGTTGACGTAGTCCTCCATGCTCGCCATATCTGCACAATGGATGACCGAACATGTTAATAAATAGGTAATATAGACAAATGAATTTCTCTAAGTCTAAAAAGACCAACCGAAGCACACCTCTCTGAAGAAGGACCGAAGAATAGGTGTACGCAGAGTCAATCTTACTAAAAGATAGGTTGACCGAAGGGTTGGGAGGAAGGTATGACTTTAGTCGGTCCAATAAATCCCTATCTGTCTCATGCCTTAGTTCGCGAGGATTATTGAAATGAAAGACATGTGGAATACCGAACTCAGTTCGAAAAGGGAGGTGTTCTCCAGGTTGAAGGGGTGCCTTCACAAAGAAGTAACCCTTCTTCCAATCCCTGATTGAAGCCTGATAACGGGGAGATTCAATGGGTGGCCGAAACTGGAAATAGTATAGACCGGCCTCCCTACCATGGCGACTTAATCTGAGAATGTGTTGAATGATAAAAGAATTGAAGGGTATAGTATATTTGACACAAAGGTTAAGAACAGTATTAAGGAAGAGCCAGGAGTTCGGGGCTAGAAGAGCGGGACAAATATTGAAGATACGGAAAAAACTGGTCAATGCAGGAGGATATGGAATCCTTGCACCGTATTTTATGGAATGGAGCGAGACGGCAAATTCCCCTTCCTTTGGATGAAAGGGGTGTTCGTCTGAAGGTATACGACGGCATGCCCAGGGGATACCGAAGTCCCTCTTGATATTTGACACCCCATGATCATCCAATCCTGAACCGGATAAACATGTCGGTTCGGAATCAATCTCGTCTCCCCCCGCTTGTTGATTTGGAGGAAGCTCACTTCGATCAGCAACTTCGGGATAATCTGACCGAAGTACCGAAGCCTCAGTAAGGCCGGGGGTAGGAGAATCGATGATGTTAACTTCAGAGTCAGACGCAGTCCGTTCACTCGAAGTAGAGGAAGAAGACGCGTCCCCCGAAGAGGAAGATGAAGTGGAGGAACTTAGAGACATAATAAAAACAAAAACAATAGAAGGAAGTAAAGACTGACCTTATGGTATGGAAACTGAGAGAACTAGAGATTGAAGTATGTTCGGTTTTGCAAAGGAAGGCTTCGGTCGGTCAGTCAGATTAAACGCTCTAAATAGTAAAAATGAGGCGAGTAAAAATCGAAGAGAACTGCAGGCCACCTATTTATATAGGGAGAAAGATCTGATCTAACGGTGCGTAGGTTGTGACGCTCTGAATCCTTCGATCTTGTCCGCAAAAATGAACCGTCGAACAAACATTATTACACTCATACCCAGTTCATCGTTAAGATACCTCGGTACGAGTGTGGGGGGCAACTGATATTCCCAAAATACCCCCACTAATGGGAGAAAGCCACGTGGCAGAATAAGTTCCAGTGAGGACAGTATGGGTGACGTACCGAAGGGTACACTTCGGTTCTCGACCGAAGTGCATACCTCTGCACTATCAGACCGAAGACCGCACTTCGATAACCGTACTACAGAAGCATGTACGCACGAAGTTCAACTGATGAAGAGTCCTCATAGGACGCCAATTCTAGATAGAGTCCTACTCCCCTTTGGAGAGGGATACAGATGGAATTTACCATCCAAAAAACCCTCTGGAAAACCAATGAGAGAGAGTCCGACTCCTACTACAACTCAAACACTTCAAACTCATATAAAAGGGGAACCTCTGCCTTCAGGTAAGCCATCTAACTCTTGCATTCTAAAATACTTACTGAGCAAGAGGCAACGCTCGAAGCAACGAGCCATCCTCCCAAGTTTAGTACTGTACTGACTTGAGCGTCGGAGAGGTCCCCCCGAGTACACCCTCGGGGCCCTACTGAAGCTTACGTTCGCTTCTTGTGCAGGAAGAAAGGAAGAGATCACGTACCAGCAAAGGAGAAATTAGTTATTCCAGCTCAGTCTGACTTGGCTGATTTGTCTGATAGGGTAGACCTGTTTTAGACATCATCAAGAACCAAAAGAAATATTAGTTAATTTAATGGAAACAGGAGAAAGTTCGACTTCAAACCAACAATGGATGCCGTACTCAACACCATCGGATGCAGGATATCCAACAAGAATAAAAATATCAGACTATAAAGATAAAAATAAAATTGGATATCCAACACGTAATAAAAACTCTAGGGAAATTATAGATCACTCCAAATTTGATAGACGGAGGAAAAATACTTAATATAGCTGCACATGACATACAAAACTGGAAAACAGTTATAGAAACATGGTCAGCACTAGTAATTAGAGAACAACAAGAAAAATATGGTACTGACCAAACTGGCATACAAATGTACAGTTATTTAGAAGGTTTCCTAGGAGAATCTGCTAGAGGTGCCTGGGAACAATTTAAGGCAAATCATATGATAGCTTACAAAAGATTAGTGGATTTGGGACCCAATCCCTATAATTTCACTAACACCATATATGCGATACTCTTAGGAGAAGAACATCCAGGAGTAAGAGGAACTGAAACCCAAATTAAGGCCCTAAGAGAATTAGAGAGAATCCAGTTAACAGACTGAATATATGTTAAAAAATTCCTACCTGATTTTTGCTACCTAGCTAGCATTGCAGGATGTTTCTACGATGAGAATATAGGAATGAAAATGTTTGAGAAATTACCCGACCCCTTTGGGAAAATAATTACCCAAAGGCACTTAGAGAAAAAAGATACCATTAGATCAGAATTAAATAATGTCTTCTTCAAAGCACGTTTCATAATGGATAACTTAGTCGAAAAATGCTTTGACATATACATTACAAGCCAAATAAAAGGGGATTACGGATTTTGTAAAAAATTATATTTACCCCAAGGATATGGTAACAAAGAAAGAACTTATAAAAAGAAATATAAGAAACCTGATAAAACATATAATAAAAAGAAATATTACCTTTCTAAAAGTGGGGCTAGAAACCCATTTTTATCAAAAGACAAACACGTAAGAAAATTTAATAAAGACAGAAATTATAGAAATAAACTAAGCTGCTTTGTTTGTGGAAAACAAGACCATTTAGTAAAAGAATGCCCTAAGAGATATAATGCTAACACTATGGAATCGGTCCTCATAGAATGCGTAAATGAGGATTTACTAAAAGTGGATGAATATGTCAGTGATAATGAATCTATTTATAGCATAAAAGAAATAATAATAAATGAACTAGAAGACTTTTCTGAAGAAGAGGCCACAGGCGAGTTAGTAGACCATGTCTGTGCGATGACTGAACCAAAATTCTTAGAAAGGAATTATTATACTCAAATATTTGATAATCCTTATCTTACCACTGAAGCACTAAATGCCTTTAGGTAAATGTTTCGCATGTCAGTGGATTAACCAAAAGGGAAGTAACGACCACCCATGTATAAAATGTAATTTGTGCCCTTCCCTGAACTTACGATACCAATGTGAAAATTGTTTAATAGAAACATGTAGGTTCTGCCTAGAGGATAGTGGGGTAGAATTATCTGAAACTCCCACAATCAATAGGAAGAGCGAAAGAGAACAAACATTAGAATTAAGAATAATAAGTCTTGAAAATAAAATGAAAGACCTACAAAGACAAATAGAAATATTAAAAGAAATTATTAATAAAACTAATAATAATAAAGGAAAGACAGAATTATTTGAAGGAGCAAACATAAGCATGATTGCTCCAGGAATAAACCAATCCACAAGGATTACAAAAATACAAATTCCTTGTCAAATTAAAATAAAAAATTGGGAATTAAAAGTTACAGCTCTTATTGATAGTGGTAGCTCTAATTCCATAATATCATCAGATTTGATTCCGAACGAATTTCATAATCCCATCCCTGTAGAAAAACAATGCTCTGCGGAATCAATGACAGGAGACATATATACATATACAACCAAATTAGCACCATATAGGATAGGATTTTATCCAGGTGAAAATGATATTAGAGAATATATAAGACCCACGACAGATATAAATATAAGACCATTAAATTTAAAAACAACAAAATTTATTCTTGGGTTGGATTTCCTATTAAATTATGCATATGGGTGTACAATTACAAGAAGCAATATAAACTTTTTACTTACACCACCATATCCATATATAAAGAAAGAAACAAATTCTGCAAAAATAATAGAAATACCCGAAAATAAAAAAGAAAGTGATGATAAAAATTGCCAATGCAGAATCAAGGGATCATGCAAAACATTTGTAAAACCAAACCTATTAATAAGCATGATTGAAACAGGAATTTTAGAGCTAGACGATATAATATCCAAAGCTGAAAAACAAGGCATATTTGGAGAAAATCCCCAAGCACATTGGGATAGGAATAAATTAGAATGTAAATTAACATTTAAAAACCCTAATTTTAGAATTACCAATAAAAAGATAGAAGCAACTAACGACAATAAAAAAGAATTTGAAATGCACATAAATGACCTTCTAAAACTAAAAGTAATTAGGAAATCTGATTCCCCACACAGAAGTCCAGCATTTATAGTGAACAAACATTCTGAACAAGCCAGGGGAAAAACAAGAATGGTTACAGACTATAGAAGACTAAACGATAATACTATAGACGACGGATATGATATCCCAGACAAGACAGAATTAATAAACTCTATCCAGGGCAGTAAAATATTTAGCAAATTTGACTGCAAGAGTGGATTTTGGCAAATAAGGATGGAACAAGAATCCAAACCATGGACTGCATTCACATGTCCTTTAGGACATTATGAATGGTTGGTAATGCCTTTTGGTTTGAAAAATGCCCCTAGTATTTTTCAACGAAAAATGGATGATATATTTAAAAACTATAAAGAATTTGTATGTGTGGTTTAGGGTTTAGGGTTTTAGGGTTTAGGGTTTAGGTTTAGGGTTTAGGGTTTAGGGTTTAGGGTTTAGGGTTTTTAGGGTTTTAGGGTTTAGGGTTTTAGGGTTTAGGGTTTAGGGTT